>NW_020955612.1:728496-754933 GCF_003031625.1 Empidonax traillii | reverse complement strand
GGGAACTGTAATCATTTCTTGGGGGCAAAAAAATAGGTTTCCCTTTCTTAGGGATGTCACACCCACCCCGGAATCTGTTGGCAGAGCTGGAGCAGCCACAGTGCGCCAGCCACGGATCACACGGCTCAACTGACACTATCAGTTACACAGGATTGTTTGCAGGGACAGGAGAACACCCACAAGGCACAAAACACAACTACACACGGGCAGCCTCTACACAAAAAGTCACTGAACATCAAATCAATCTTGCTTTTTAAGAACGAGCTTGAAAAGACCAAGCCAAGCGGCTGCTGCTGAACTAATGGATATCGTTTGCTTTAGTGTTTACTGTAGGAGAGCAAATTTAGGGAATTTATCACAAGTGACACTTGATGCAAAAGTATTTTTGCAGCTAGCTGTTAAAGAATTTTATCATTTAGGGTTTGCTTCTGCTATTTGAAACTGAAGGTTCACTAACACATCCACCTAGCACGCCTTATTAGTATGTTGTTTAATACTACTTAAGAAATGACCTGTGAAATGTTCTTTGCGTATCCACAAACTATGTATGTCTCCTCATTAGCAGCTTCATTAGCATTGAAAGATGAAAAATAAACTCTGTCCCTGTAAATGTAGTATAAATACACACCACCTCTACAACTAGCAGCAAAGATTCAACAGCAACAGCCCATGTTTAAAATATTCATAACAAAGTTTCAAGTAGGCAAATCTGACAAGAACTAAATTATGTTCCATAGAGGTGATGGTTATTCAGACAAGTTATACACATCTAGGAATGCTGCCAGTACTTAAAAAAAGGTTTGCAACATTGTGCAAAAGAGGTTTTATAATTTTAAATAATTGCTTTTTATTTTGAACTGTAAAATGTTTGCCAAAAGCGAGTGCTTTTATGAACCATAGCCTACTGCCCCAGATTCCTCTCTGAAAATTGTAATTATTTTATTATAGTAAAATAGTTACATCATTTTCAGGGCCTGAAATGGTAACTGTCAAAAGACATATGCTGATAGATATTCCAGTGCCATTAGCTATGAAACCTGACTTTCTTTAACAAGTCTTTAACAAAGTCTCGATGAACCAACTTCCTCACCACTGCAGTGTTCATTAATGAGATGGGGTGAGCTGCTTCTAAAGCAGCTGAAACACAAAACAGCACTGAGCAGCTGTGGTGAGAGCATTTGCCCAGTTTTTCTTTGCTGTTACCCACAAACCTACAGGTAACCACACAATTCCCGCTCCCTCTTTCACCAGAGGTCAGGAAAACAGCCGGCGGAGCAAAGGTGAGCCTTGAAACGATGGAGGGACTGGAAAACTGAAGCCACCACAGCCTTTACCTGACAGACAGCTGCCAGATGCCAGCAGCAGATGGATGCAGAGGCATTTGGATCTCTCTGCTAGTTGGGAACCCCTCACTGCTGCTATCCATGGACACAAAATCTATGTGAGAAGTAAACAGCAGAAAAGTCATAAATGAGAACCAAGAAACACGTTATACTTCAGACTAAGCACTACAGCCTTATGATTCTGTGCTCTAGTCTGAGAGAAACACCAAATAAGAGACAAACAGACACAGCCCCAAATATTTATCGTGGCACACTGCTGTGCAGAGGGATGAGGCAAACCTCTCCACTTCTGCATTAAGCCTGGGATGGAGGAAAAGACCTTTCCCAAGCAGTGGGAAGAGGAAATCATGGAGGCGGATCTTCTATTTACACGAGTTTAAAGTGATTTTCACAGAGAAATTAGCTTCTAAATAACCAGAAACAGTCTCACTTTCCAACAGCCAGAAATAAGGTTCTTGCAAACTCCTCTGCTTTGCTTTTTTTTTTTTTTGCATATGCAGCATCATTAGTGGATTCTCCATCTGCACTCGCAATTGCTCTTAACATTTGCAGAGCCCAAGACAAAGATGTTCTGGGCGAGCCACAGCCTCTTCTGACAACTGTCACAGACGAAACGCCAAATCAGTCTGGTGACATCTTTGACCCGTGACAACACTGCGGCTTCTTGGAAGGAAATTCCTGGAAGAAATCGATACAGTGCTATAAAACCCTGTCGGTTTTGCTACTGCTCAACAGAAGGACTGCATCAGCAAGACAAAGGCGACAGAAAATGCAGTCCCAGGATATAGGGTAGTATGGAAAGGGTTGGGCTGTTATGGCTGTGTGAGTGGTGGATCAGTGGTGGATTCAGGAACACAACCCCAGTGGCCCCAGTAGGAAACATGGACTGCAAGAGGAGAATGCAAGGCAAGTCCTGCTCCTGTACTTCCTGAATTCCCATAGCTGGGAAACTGGAAAAGCCTTACTTTGGAAAAGAAAATGCTGTAATAAGTAAAACCGTGTCAAGAGTCACTCTCTTATCTCCTCTCACTGCCCAGATGTCAAACATCCTGCCACTGATGATGGATAATTCCCTTTGAAACTCAGGACACACAAACAGGGATCGTAAATGGACAAGGTTTTCTAACAAAGAACACTCTCCCATCCATGTGGGATGGGGATGCTTTACTATCACTTCCATCAAAACAATATACTCACTACAGCATGACCCTGTGGGCTGTACTCCACTCGTGCGAAGATGCTCGGCGTGCATGGCGAACACGTGAGGAGCAGCACGCAGCCCCAGAGCCCTGATGGAGCACTTTCCCCTCTTTTCCCTTCCAGTGTTAATCCACATTGGCACATCCTGACTTCTGTCAGCTTGGGAAGGCTGCTCATAGTTTTTAGGAGACATTGTTGGGAGGGCTGCAGGCATCCTCCCCACGCTACCAAGCAGCACGACGCGTTCTCAGTCCTCTAATGCTCACTATTGTCTCTGCTCCCACTTGTTTAAAATTCCTACGGGATACTGACATATCTCAATAGGGCTTTAATAATAGCCTAATAATTGCTCCAGACAATAACTTACATTGTATTGAGAGCTCGCCCGTTGGGGGGGTGGGTAGAAGGGTTGCCTTGGTAACAATGAAAAATCATATGGCAAATAGAGACATGAAAGGACACAAGCTGATCCGTTTGCTCCCTGCTCAGAAATCCATGGGAAACAGGGACACTGGCACGAAAGTAAGGCTATTCTGGTCAGAATGTGTAAATAGCACTAAAACCCAACTTATCTGGAGGTTTAATTAAGGCTTAGGTACAGAAGACATGAATTATGCAGTAAGGGCCAGAGGTAGCAGATACTACAATTTCAGTGTGCTATCAAAGCCGATTCTCAGCCTCAGGAAGATGCAATTTTGTTATCTAAACATCTTAATTTGAAGTGCTGGAGACAAGGTAATGAGGTCAGTAAACTCAAACGTTCCAAGCTTGTGTTTTCACTCTGCTCTGCTTTGATCAGCTTTCTCTGGCAGCTTTCTTTGAAAGACATCAATATTGTAGTACATAGCAACTCAGAGTCAGTTTTTAAAATATGGCAAGGATTGCTGCTGTACTGCTGAAAATAAACATGTACAGACTACACATTTCTGCATTTGTCCTACAGAGCAGGAAAAAATACCTCCTGCGAGTGCAAGCCACCTTGTTCATCCCTCCCTTCCATCCTCCAAGCCTGCAGAAACAGTGGCTGCTCACCAGGAAAAAGCTTTCAAAGAGGCCTATGGTTATTAGTGACATAATGGTTCACAGGTTCATGCTCTGCATCGGGAAGTGACAGCAGCAGACAGAGCAGACTGGAAGCCAGGAGCTCGGTCTGACCAAGAGGAGTCATGTTAATGGATGTATTAAGACCAACCCGTCCAGCAAATGGCAGAGGCATTTGAGCCGAAGCAAGGCTGCCACAGGAAAGGCTCCCCTGCCACTTTCTCATTAGTTACCTCAAATTAAATTAATTTTCCAAAGCACGAGAACAACGATAACTAATAAAATTCCAGTCCCATGATGCCATTTTAGGCCCATCTGTTTCTGAGAAACCAGCGATGTTTGGACATGCTTATATGTACCATCAACATCTAAGGGGGGGGGAAGCTGAGAACTCACACAGCTCTTAATCAGAGAACCATAAAACCTTTTAGGATGGAAAAAGCCTCCAAGATCGAGTCCAGTTGTTAACCCAGCACTGCCAAACCCACCACTAAAGTGCCACATCCAAATGTCTTTTAAATCCCTCCAGAGCTGGTGACTCTACCACTTTCCTGGGCAGCCTGTTCCAGTGTTTGACAACACTTTCCATGAAGACATCTTTCCTAATATCCAGTCTAAACCTCCCGTGGCACAAATTAAGGCTGTTTCATCTCGTCCTGTCAGTTGTTACCTGGGAGAAGAGGCTGAGCCCACGTGGCTACAACCTCCTCTCAAGGAGTTATAGAAAGCAAAAGGGTCTCCCCACGAGCCTCCTTTTCTCCAGGCTGAGCCCCCCCAGCTCCCTCAGCTGCTCCTCATCAGACTTGCGCTCCAGAACCTTCCACAGCTCCATTGCCCTTCTTTCTCTGGACTCCCTCCATCACCACAATGTCCTTCTTGTCCCAAGGGACCCAATCTGATGATCGCACACAAGATCGTTGGTGAGAGTCAGGGCTCAAAGGAAAACCAGGGACACCCTGACGACAGCTCATGCACCATCAAGCAAAGATGACCCATCCCTGTGGATGGAGAGGTTCTGAACACTGAATAAAGGGGGATGGAGAGCAGACAGGAGCAGGGAGCGTTCAGTGTGCCAGAGGGAGGAGGGAGCTATTGATGGAGGCTCACCCCTACGGAAAGGCCCAATCAGCCCTGCACTAACGAGGCAGCTCAGGCGGGGACACAATAGGCAAGAAACCTCACTGGTAGGAGGGGGGCAGAAAGCTCTCAGAAAGGCAAAGGACAAAGAGCTCCTCTTCAAAGGAAAAGGGCACAAGCTGATAAGATGGATTCCTTCCAGCACGAAGCTTTCTCCCCAGCAGCCAAGTAAAGGGGCTGGGCTTTCTTGGTATTGCCTTTGGAAACGGGATCAGAATACAGATACTTAAAAGCATGTTCTGGCACAGGCCCAGCTTCCTTGCCAGCAAGATTTTCAACCTTTAACACCGAGCAAAATCCTACTAATTGCAGAATTGTTCTTTCTTCAAAGAGTCATTCCTGCAAAGCTTTACAGAACCAACTAACAGATGAGGCCCGTACTACTTGTTGTTTTTCTGTAAAACACTTAATGGCAGAAATTTAAACCTTCAGGAAGGAGAAAAGAAGCAACATTCTGTACTAACTCCAGAGACCTCATTTCATTTCGAATTTCACATTTCAAGCTGCCTCCAAAACGCTGAAAGAGAAGCTGTTAGCTTCCACCATGAGCTGGAAATACAGCACCTACAGAGGAGAAAAGGAAAATGGGGGATTGGAGAAGGGCTGGAAAAGTGAAAATCCCCTGCGACATCCTAATTATGTTTTGCTGCATATCACAAGATACCAGACCACCTCAAAAATGGAAGTGACAGCCTCCTCTGCTATCAGGAGCATTTATCCAATGCATTCTCAAACCTGGGAAGAAAGCATATCGATGATACTGCAATACAGTTCAGTTACCCAAGTTGACTAACTAAAGCTACAGATATGACTCAAAAGCCTAGTTTATCTACAGCAACTACGTGCAGATTTTTTTCCTGCTAGAATACACACAAAACCCCCCTACAACAGTCTAGTTATCCATGTTCCAAGATAAGTACTTAAGCCAGTCATCTCTATCTCTGACACCTGTACTCTTAAATTACGGGTGCAAGAGTGAGCGTCCCAGAGGCATCTGTTTGGTTAAACAGGTTTTATTTTAAAATAAGCCAAATAATCTTTTTGATCCAAACCAAGAGGACTTATGAGGAGAGTAAATCCCTAAGGACAGACAGATGCACACAGAGACTTAAAACATCGGTTGGATTTTTTTTTAAAAACTCTGAGAATGGTTTAGACCAATTCTCAAAGAAAGAGAAAAGCTGAGAGCTATCAGGGCTATGAGAAAGCATCGTGGATACTGAGCATATACTAACATCACATTAGAGGGAAAAAAAGGTTAAAAACAAAGCAACACAATCTTTTAGTAGGTCCAGGGCTAGGCTGACATTACAAAGCACATTAAACAATAAAAAACGAAAACATTAGACTGCAGGGATATAAGGGTAGAATTAGCCAATTATGATACTTTTGCAACAAGAACAAAGCATGCTTCAAGGCTGTTTGAAACAAAATCAGGACCCCCTAGGAAGTAAAAGCACTTTCTTGAATATTAAGCAATGGAGGAAAATGGACACAGGGACAGAAAAGCCTGTTTAAGAAAGAATGTATGCGAGAGCAGGTCTTTTCCAAGGCAGTGCAGTAAATGGAAAAATGATGAAGAACTGACATTCAGTTGATTCAGTTATGAAATTTAATATGATTTGCCTTGAGGGGTTGGTTTTGGTTTTTTAAAACAGAATTATTTAAGGTCAGGTGCTCAAAGAAATTAAGATCTACCTTAAAAAAATAAAATTTAAAAAAAAAAAAACTAAAAAAAAAACCAAAATCACAATGCTCTGAGCTCTTAAACATACCATGAGCAAATACTGCAGTTCCCACACCTAGCTGCAAATAAACTTGCATTATAAAAACTTGAAGCAAATATAATTAACAACAGAACTGGCAAGGAGCTCTAGGCAGGCAGATCTCTGAACTGGTTAGTTCTGAGAACACAATCATTACAAAGAAACTAGTAAAACTACCTTTTTGACCTTCCTGCCTCTACGCCCTATGACTTTGCCCCAGTCCTTCCCTCTCTCAGTCCAGCATCTGCTGAGCTTTGAATGGAAGAACAGACCCAGCTTGAGGAAAGCAAGCAAATACAACCCTTCTGTTCCTCCTTCTCTTCCTGCCCTGCTCCTGCAGAGAAAAATCCAAAACCAGAACTACTGCCTTTTTTTTTTTTAAAGTTTTTAAGCCAGATCCAATCCACCTGCCCTCACACAGCAGTGGGAACAGCCAGACTTGGGTAGAGAAGAAAAAGCTTTCCTGAAGTCATTGTTGCTGTTGCTTTGTACTGTGAAACTGTGGCTCCATATTCCAGTACTTAGAGTGAAGATGGGCTTTCTGATGGCAAATACATCAGACCAGACAAGGAAACTCTTAAATACAAGTTATTTCTCTGTTACAAAATGAAGTTGATTAGGACTAATCTGTCTTATTAACCGAAATTCCCACCAAAAGGAACGAGGAGCACACACATCTCTCCCTTTAGCTTGGGGCTACTCAACGGTATGGGGTGTCTCCAAAAAAATCCCTCAACTTCCATCTAGACTTGAGAACAGAAGGTCAACCCACATTTCAGAAGTAGGCAAAGCCAACCCCCCTGGCAGGATTACAAAGCTACACTTGGAAGGTGGGTGTCAACACTGTTTCAGCAGTGTGAGTGGCACAGGCTTATTGCTCACTGCCGAGTCATCAGGGGCCACTCAACAACCATCGTTGGGGGCAACAAAGATTTTTTTTTTTTTCCAAGCTACAAAGTCATTGGTGGAAGCTAGCAAAGAGAGGAAATCCAGTCCCTGATCTCTCATTTTGTCAGAAAGCAAGTTTGAGTAGCAACGTGTTTGATAAGAAACCTATAAATCGATTCCACTCTTATTGTTCCCAAACCTGATCAGTCTTTGCCGAAATAATCCTTATGTTGGGCATTTCAGTGCATTTGCTACTCCCTCGTGATGAACTGTTCTCTGGTGGTGCAGACACCAACAAGGCACTGAGAGCTGGAGGCCTTGGGGGCAGAAGAAAGTGCACACAAATCACCCAGTGCCTGCGATGTCACAACCAAAGAGCAGACTGACAATTAAATCTGTACCACAAGACAGTCACTTTCATCTCCTGGCCACCTTGTGACCCCCATCTGCACCCTACCTACCACAGAGAAAACGCTCCCACGTTTCTACTAGGAAAACCAAGGTGTTTCTGGAGTCAATTTTTACATCTCGAACGCAGGAGGTCTTTAATTTTAGGGGAAAAAATTGCATCCCATTTTGCATGAAGGTGAGGCAGAGAAAGCAGCAGAGTTGAGAAGTTCTCTCATGGTGAGGAAAACACATCCAGGGATCACCAAATGAGAAAAAAAAAAAAAAAAAAAAAAAAAAAAAAAAAAAAAAAAACCACGACCAGACAAGTATTAATGCAAGAATTATGTTGGAGTCTTGCAAATTTCTAAAGCAAGAGTTATTTATCCCTTGTGGTTAACAAGGGACAACAAGGCTACAAAAACTGAATATAAACCCCCCAACATTTTAATGTGTGAGAGGAGCAGCAGTAAAGGTCTGGACTGCAAGCAGAGGAAACCCTGCCAAGAATTCATGTGCCATATGAAGGCTGTAACATCAAGAGCCCCTAAAAACCACAAAGGAAGATGGAAAGGAGAAGGCTTAGCCAAAGCAGTACATTTTAAAGCTGTCATCTTATTATCACAATGTCATGAGTTGGAACAATATATGTGTTTGAGGCATACTGGAAACTATGGGTTTAATTAAATATATTTATGGAGGATGGTTCTGAGGTTTCCAGAGTACTTTTTATAACCCCAATGCTGTTGGCAGCACAGGAGGTGATATTCACATCAAGGACTGCACCCCATACACAAACACCAAACTCAGTGTTTGTGTTTGAACAGCAGGATGATCCAGGTTAGGAGTCAAAATAGAAGAAAGAATTAGAATTTGTCTGGAGTGAAGCAAGGAGGAAGTGCAAAAGAGAAAAAAAAAATCCCCACTTAGAAGGAGCAAGGTAAGGGCGAGGTCCTCCCAGGAATATAAAAGTCTCACCCACTATTGGTTTGGCCTTCAACACGCTGATTCAAACCTGCAAAAGTTTTAATAAGCATTGCTGCTCTTTTAATCACAGAATTATGTAAAGGTTTGGTTTGGGATGGACCTTAAAGCTCATCTTGTTCCACCCCCTGCCACGGGCAGGGACATCTTCCACCAGACTAGGTTGCTCCAAGCCCCATCCAACCCGGCCTTGAACACTTCCAGGGATGGGGCAGCCACAGCTTCTCTGGGTAGCTTTTCCTGACCAACCTGTCAGCTGCACCACTTGCAGTACCTACGGACTTGAAGAGAAGAATACAAGACTGGAGGGTGCCTTGAAAATTTAAGTTACACAAGCCACCTACCTGAGCCATCACCTAAGCAATAAAAGTTCACCAGTTCAAATATCTGCTCTCACTTCAAAAACATGCAACCAAAAAAAGAGCATCACATGACTAGGTACAGAGGTTGTTTCAGAACTAGTTCTATAGTGAGAGCGAGCAGGAACACCTTACTTCACATTTTGTTACAAAATATGTAATGTAAAACAAGGTCTAATTTATCAAGGTAGAAAGGATTAAAAGCGGGATATCCACAAACTCATATTACAAACACATTTAATAGTTCAGAACAAGCTAACTGAGCACCAAAATGGTAGAGTTGCAAACTGGGAATACACCAAGCAAGTTCGGTATTTTTCTAAAACAAACAAAAATAATCTAAGAAGGCTATTGGTGCAAGATGTTTCCACATCCTTAAATATGCAGCATGTGGGGACTTCTACCAACCCCAGAAATAGGTAAGAGCTTTAATAATTAATAATCTTCAAGGAAAAATTCAGATTAGCCTAAAAGATGTGCTTACTTGTGATACTCAGGAGAGGAAACTGTTTGAATACCCAACAGCGTTGCTGTTTAGATGCTGTACAACTGCATCCCAAAGACTAAAATACTAAAGCTTTGATTTCTTCAATCCTATTTTCCAGGGCGAGCATCCAGTTCCCAGGGTGAGCTGTGTTTATTTGGATTAGAACTGCCACATGGAGTCAATACTACAAAACCACCACATCAGTTGAGATTCTCAATTGGCAAGCCACGGCTTGCTGTCAAGTTTCCACTTCTTCAGAACCAAGGTTAAAGCTGAACTTTGGCCAAGAAGGAGGAAATCAGTCAGGAAAGGACATTGAATGCTTCTTCTGCAGGAAAAAGACAAATATTTTCCAAGAAGAGGTAAGCTGTGTGCCATAGCATACACTGTGTTTAGTAAGACAAATATAACAGCCACAGCTTTAAGTTTCCTGTCACCTCTTAACCAAATATTTACATGTTTTTCTTTTTTACTGAACTTGTTTCAAGGTAAGGGAGTTTTTCAGATATATATATATATATATAAACCACACAGAAACAGCTCAAACAACCTGGGCTCCTTTAAAAGCCTGTAGCAGCTTGGAGTTTGGCTCAGTTCTGAGTACACAAAGTCTTTACTTGGGCCATTCATCTTTTAGATGAATTAAATGTCACTTGCCATGCCTCTTTTGTGTAAGTGCATACAATTCAGAGGGGAAAACACAAGCGTGGCTTTAACGGCTGCTGGAAATATCACCAGTTTGATGCTGGGTTAGAAATGTAAAGCTAAACAAACGTCTTGAGGTGTACTATGTTACCTGAATAGGAGTTCTCAGTAGACTGTTAAAGGGAAGAAGTGCAAATGCATGAAAGCACAAATCATTGGCAGTAGGGAGGAGTTATCTAATAGCAAGGAAAAAAAAATATATATACATTAACATTTCAAAATCTCCCCTGGGCTTAGCTAATTGCTGTGATCAATTCTGGTTTGTTCACAAAAGCTTGGACAGCTAGCCAGAGGGGGGCAAGGAGGGAACTAAGAACAGGAGATGCAACTTTAATGAGCTTTTAAACAGTAGGACAACATCCCAATGGACATGCAGGTGCAGTGCAGCCCTGGGAATCATCTCACCAACCACAGCTTCCCACCTGACAACAGCTGTGCAGGGCCAGGCAGGAGATGTGAGCACGCATTAATCTCTCTGTGCCAGCACTGCTGAATTAGAACTGCCTCGTTCATACCACTCAGCATCAAGAAAGATGCTCCCCGAAGCCAGCCCTGCAGCCCTGATTGCAGTCAGCCTCTGAACAAGGGGCTGATTAGACAAGCCAGAAGCAGCCAGGCTCACAGCCTTAAAACAGGGTCATCACGGCTGTTCAGGACAAACTCGGATATTTAAAGCCAGGCATGCCTTCTCACCTACATTATCCCCAGCACATTTAGAGAGAGCTTTTGGATCATCAGATGCATATAATCAGAGCAGACAAAGAGCATCAGAAGCTGTTGGATGTTCAGCTTCTCACAAGACGGCACATGGAACGACTGGTTTGCGAGACCTGCTTTGGGGATGGAAATGAGCTGGAGAGCCTCTTGGCATAACAGTGCTACACCCAGTGATGGACAGTGTTTCACTTACCAGATGCTGTATAGTAATATAATAATTCACCTCTCTCCAGAAGGAAAGAACTTCCAATAGCACTTATTAAACAACTCCTAAAATACTGGGCTTTATTTGAGGAAACGGGTACATTTTAATTCCAGACAGCATTTACACGGATCGGAAAACAACATCCACATGGTCATATTCTTTCCAGTACAGATGACACAAAGAGATGCAATCCTCTTAAGAAATAGCTGTTGAAAAGCACGGGGAAGGGTTCATGGCTTTACCAGTATCCTTGTTGTTTTCTTCAGACACAGTCTGGGTCAACCCAAAACCAAGAGAGCAAGGTGCTACTGTTCACTCTCACTGCTGATCAGCGTGCTTGTCCCATCTCCCACATTTCCAGCCCAGCCCCAGTCATTTGCACCTGCTAGTTCACAACTTGATTTTGAAGTACATCTTCAGAGGTGAAACACAAATGGATTGTTAACAACTCAAAAGCATCCTGTTTTCCTCTGTTAGTTGCCAGTACCAAGATCACTTGGTAAAATAAAGTTCTGTCAAAAACATTTCCTCTAGAAGGTGGCAAAAAAGTGCAGTCCAGCAGGTTGGGCAATCACAGTGACTGCCAAATTTCATGCGTCCATAAGCAGGAAAGCTTGCCATGTCAAGTGACTTTTATCAGAGAGTTTCTACAGTATGTAACATACCTTTTAAAAGATGTGATTTTTCGTTTCTGATTGCAGCAGGCACGCTAAATGCAGACCACAAACCATCCTAGAGTAAACCTCACTGTGCCTGTAGACAGATCCTATGCCTCTACAGTACTTGGCTGCTTTGCCAAAAGACAGAGTAAAATTAATGCACCATTCACAGACACAGGGACTGGCATCTGCCCCACCATTCCACTCTTTAATTTAAAGCAAGCAGAGGGGGTGTAACAGTCCCACCCTTTTCATTAATAACTTCCAGTAGCTCTAACAGAGATATGCCTACACATCATCTTTTGTTGTTGTTTTGAACAAACAGATGCAGTTAAACCCCTCTTCGAGATGTGAAAGGGAGACTGCATATAAATTAAAATGTGCACAAAGGGATACCTTCAGAGGTTTGCCTTGCCAGGACACTGTAACAAGCAAATTTTACAGCTCCCATATGCTCTCATACAGTGACAGGAGCTCTAATAAGGTAACCAAAACATTGGACTACATGCTCACAGAGTGCTACAAGTCATTTTACAATAATTAATGTACATTTGCAACTATTATGCTTTTACTTGAGAAAGCCAGGAAAATGCTGGCTTCAGAGAGAGAAATTCAAAGGATAATCAAATCCTGCTCTTAAAATCCTAGCATGGCTTGTGCTGGAAGGGACCTTAATGATCATCCAGTTCCACCCTCCTGCGGTGGTCAGGGACACCTTCCACCATCCCAGGTTGCTCCAAACCCTGTCCAACCTGGCTTTGAACACTTCCAGGGAAGGGGCGGTCACAGCTTCTCTGGACAACCTCTTCCACTGCAACAAGGTGATTCTATTCAACAGTGTATCTAAATGAGAAATTTAGAGTGGATATGTATAAAGACCTATTATAAAGTCCTAAGAAAAGAAGAACTTCACTAAAGCCCTTTTGCTCACCGCAGTCCTGCCGGTTTTGCCAGCTGTAGTACAGGAACTGCCACACCAACTTGGGCAAAAAGGTGTGTTAGCCCAGTGGCTCATCCCCAGCACCTTCCAAAAAAAATAACCATCTTTTCCTAGCAGCCTTGCTTTCACATTTTCACTTTTCCAACCCCTCAACCAGCTGTGTCTCCCTCAGGTACAAACTAAGGAATTGTGTATCGAGGTCAACTCCTACTCAGAGCGCAGGTACATCCACCATGGTGCATTTACACACTTCACTACAACCCTACATGCAACGCAATGCCCAAGAAGAAACAAAAAAAAAAAAAAAATATAAGATCAGCTGTAGATAAAACCAGGAGGGACTTATTCGATACCCATATTCCTCATGTTGAGTTTCTAGGGGTCTCATTCAATCACTTGAGTGTGTTGTCCTTGATAAAACATCAGCCAAAACTGTGAAAATAATATGCAAGAAAGTTGATGCAGTTTCTTGATCTTGATTTCCACAGTTGGATAGCTATTATAGCAACATTTTGTTCCTTCACGGGGATGCGAGAGACGACTTGCATAAAATTCAGCTCAGTAAGATTAATAATCACAGCAATAAATCAACATAAAGCAGGCAGGCAGAATGCTGAACCCACTTTGAATCCCCATGTTCAGACAATCAAAAGAAAATGAAACACACAGATTTTGCTAGTTATTCACAGACTCCCTGTACACAGGCCTGGAACATTCAGCACAGCTTGGGCATTACAAAGCTGTAGCATCCTCCCAGGTCTACCATTACATTTCCAAATGGAGTTCTTGTCTTTCCTGAAACAGTTTAGTCTGGCATATAAAAAAGAACAACACTCAGGAGTACTGAAGAAAACAGGTATTCAAATAACCGACGCAGCACCAATTATATGACTCCAAGCACACATCTCCATGTCTCAAGTGCAACAAGCCTGGATCTTTCCATAAAATGCTATTGGTGAAGTCAGACAGCAAGGAGAATTCAAGGACATGGCAGACAGAGGCAGGCTCAGGGGTGGGAGGCAGTGCAGAACTCTGCAGTTCAGCTCACTGTAAAGCCCAAGGTATGGAATGTTCTTTACATATATATATATATGTTCTTTACCATGATGACCTCAGAGACGAAAAAATGCAGCATCACGTGCTGCACTTCACGCATGGCTAGTGTATACAAAGCGTATTCCTTTTCAGGTGTTTACTAGCTATACAATCAGGTAACTCTCCCTGTCCCTAATAAGCTTTTCAGTTTCCTAAAACCCGCTCCTCTGTCACTGCTGTTCCAATTCCTTGGTTTCCAGGGAGATGAGAGCAGATCTATAACAAAAGGCACATCAAAAAGCAAAATAAACTTCAATTTCAGCCCACACAAACGTCATCCTCACTATCTACCTGTGACTGGAATTCAGTTGCCATTAGAAGATTTCCTACCTCCTCCTCAAAGATTGAAAAGAGTGCAGGGAATGCTTTTACATTTTGCTTGCAAAAACAAAAGTAAAGGGAGAAAGCCAAGACACTCACTCGATTCTTTGCTGAGAATCAGGAAATCCAAACATTTAGCACACTTCTTAATGGGAAGGGGATTTCTGCTCCAATGTCAACTCCTACAAGACTGCTGTCCTAACAGCTTGCTTTCCTGCAAGCATTCAGGTGGAAAGACAACCTCTCTGAAAGGCATTTGTGGCTGCAAAGGACAGGAATACTCACACCTCTGCCTAACCCCCTTCACAAAATTACCTCCAGTATCCCAAGCAGTTCTTGGTATTTTTATTAGAATCCCAGAACCACAGAACCCTAGAATGGTTTGGGTTAGAAAGGGACCTTAAAGGTCATCTTGTTCCAACTCCACCTTCCACTAGACCAGGTTGCTCCAAGCCCCATCCAACCTGGCCCTGAACACTTCCAGGGATCCAGGGGCAGCCACAGCTTCTCTGGGCAACCCGTGCTAGTGACTCACCACCCTCAGAGTGAGTAATTTCTCCCTAATATCTAATGTAACCCTGCTCTCTGTCAGTGGAAAGCTGTTCCCCATTTTCCTATCACTCTCCAACTCTTTTGAAACCCCTTTAGGCATTGGAAGGGGCTCTAAGGTCTCACTGGAGCCTTCTCTTCTCCAGGCTGAACACCCCCAGCTCTCAGATTGTCCCCTTAGCAGAGGTGCTCCAGCACTTACATGTTCTTTACCACCAGCATAGAGTTCACATCCCAGTCTGTAACACAACAGGAGTTATTTCCCCTATTCCCTCTCTCGGGTTATTAGCTGCCAAACAACACCTGAAGTCAGAGTGTAAATCTCTTCACTTTACAGCATTAATTGTTTCCAGTTGCTGGAGCAGTTAGATATAGTCACCTTCTTCTACAACCAGTAATAAAATAAAATGAAGCTTTGTGGCCCTGAGGAGTCATCAAACGCTATCTGGCTTCCTACCACCTTGCTGAAAGAAAAATTCAAGAAAAGGCTTTCAGAGTTCATATATTCAAAACTGAAAAACATTAAAATTATGAAGTGATGGGGAGAAAAAAACCCACCCCACATTATTAGGTCCATTTTAGTTCTTTTAAACACCTCCTACTCCAGCCATTCTGCAACTTTCAGCCCCTTCCCAGTGAGCACACCCACAAAGCACTGAAGAATGCAAGTCTAAGGCTTTGGAATTCCCATGGCAGGTGTCATGCTTTTGCAGTCTTACTTAAAGAGAGTTTACCGAGCAATCCAAGTTTTCGTGTTATTTGGGTTTATCCTCAACTACAGTCCTGCTCTCTGACAGCACCGCAGGGTTCACACACCAAGTACATATATCACATTCATACACACACACACACACTTTCACACTTTCTCCCAAAGAATGCAATGGGTTAAATCTTCAAACATGTTTAAACCCACTGCTAAGGTCACCTCTGCTATGTCTTCACTAACAAAGCCTGCAGTTTCTAGGAACGCAGCCAAACACAAGTATATATTCTTGCACCGCTTCCCAATAGTTCTTTCAAAGGCATTTTCCTATTCCTGAAGCTGCATTCCACAAGGTCTCTTCCATTCCAACTTTTTTTTTGGCCAATATTTGGAAAACATGATCACACTGAAATAACAAATTAATAGCGATGGGCAGACTAGTTTCTTAAGGCATTTCTTTTGTTTCGTTTCCCAGTGAAACTTATTCACTCCATTAGGAATTCCCCATTCCCAGCTTCTCCTGGTATTCTGGAGCCAATCCAAAAGACTGGCATCCAGAAATAAGCTTTGTTTTTGTCTGAGTTGGAGGCATCATATAGGTATCGATTTCACATCTGCTTTCACAGGAGGTTTTGGTGACAGCTGTATCAACAGAGATGGGACTTCCTGGCCATGGACACACTTACAATTCCATAGAACACATTTTTTTGAGAACTTCATTTTTCCAGGTCAACAGAAGAGCTGATGTAACAGTTTTAACTGTTAACAGTCAAGTTCAGGGTGTGTGAAAAGAAGCAGCTCCAAAGACGATCATCACTAGGATTTTCAAGAAGTCCCCAAAACAGACTATTTTGAGGCTTGAACAGCACCACAAACACTTGCCATCTTTCCCAGAGCATTCCCCTCTCCACCCTACAAAACCTGTCCAAATAGAATGAAGATTCATTTGTCCGGCAGCTGAAGCCAACATGTAGGACGTTTCCCACAAACACTGAACTCACCACTCGTTTTACTGCCCACGTGCTCTGATGATACACAGCAGATCTGATGCATCCTGAACGAGCAGAGCCTGAAGTTCTGGACACAAGTGTGGATATGAATTTCTGGTTTGAATTACATCAGCCAGAACAGAGGTAGGGGGAACTAGAAAGGTGCTCTTATCTAAATTAAAGAATAAGCCTTAAAGCAAGCGGGAAGACTCCCCAAGCTTTTTCTCAGGACAAATCAGACAGTACCTGCATTAGATCCCATATCTCCAACATCAACCCATCTTGGGTTTTTGGGAACGTATTTGGATGATGGAATTCCACCACAATACTCCCAAAGGTATTTTCAGAAGGAAAAAGACTAGAAAATTCTTCTGTGCCCTGTGGAGCTTGTTACCATGAGCTGGATCTGAGCCCCTTCACCTCACAATTTACTGAAAAATATTTACAAGAAATGCCTGGTGAAGGTCTGCTTCCAAAGGTCACAGTCTAACACTGTTTCTGGATACCCCCTTCCCTTTCTTCCCCAATTTTGAGGTCTACAGAGAGTAAAAAGTCTCTCTACACCAAGATTAATATCTCAGCCTTGACAAAATTACTTCAAGATCCTCAAAATCATTGCCTGTCCATTAGCCCTGGACATTAGGCAGCAATCTGCAAAGGGAACTGTGCCTGATCTTTATGCTGAAGCAATAAACACAAAGTTTTGAAACACTGCACACCCTAAAGGGTCTCCCTGCCCCCTTGTGCTCCCAGTCCTCACATCACCACATGGTTTCATGTAACCCCCAGACACCGAGATAACGTTATAAATAACAGCAGCAGGTTGTAGCTATTGGCCTCAGTAAATTCCACTGTGAGTAAGGCTCAGTGACTCAAGGCTGAACAGCGCTTGATTCAGCAGTCATGGGAAAATAGTTTAAAACAAGAAGTGAGGCATCACTTTTCCATCCGTATCCCTCCCCTGCTCAAAGGACAGCTGAAGGACAGCAAAAGCTGCTGCCAGGGCCTTATTATAACCAAATCCCTTGGACATTCTTTTGGTCTGCCTCTCCATCCCTCCAGATTTAATAAACTCGAGGAGTTCCTTTTAGCAGTTATATTCTCCTGTTGATAAACCAAAGATCTAAAAGCTTTAGGGAAATCTTTTTCCACAGACATACAGAGTCAAAATGTGCTTCAAGGACACAGCTATTCCTAGCTTACCATGGAGGAAAAAACCCCAAATTTAAAAAATTGATACCTCCCCAAGGAGCTGTACCCACGACACCCCTACTCCAACAGTTAATCACAGAATGGTTTGGGTTAGAAGGGACATTAGTTCCAACACCTCAGCCTTGGGTAGGGACACCTTCCATTAGACCACATTGCTTCAAGCCCTGTCCAGCCTGGCCTTGAGCACTTCCAGGGATGGGGCAGCCACAGCTTCTCTGGGCAACCTGTGCCAGGGCCTGCCCACCCTCACAGGGAAGAATTTCTTCCTATTATCCAATATCTAAATGTTATCCATTTTAACAGCTTTCTGCCTTACTTTTCTTCTAGCACAGTACCAAAGGCTGGTATTCCTGAATCCCTAGATCACAGATAGGCACAAACAAGCTAGAACAATAAGCCACACCATTACCAGGACATCTCAAATATAAATTTCCAACTGCGTTATAAACACAAGCATTGTTAACTTCTGATCCATTTTTGTGCTGAATGCTGTAATTTACCTTCATTTTGGTCATGGAGGTGAGCCAGGCAGCCACAACAGCATTACAAAATCATACAACCAGCCAAAGCCAGTCACAGTAATAGCTGTGTCAAAGCTGAGGACTGTAAGATGAACAGCCAGCCTGAAGCTTTTCACATTAAGTGGATCATAAGAGGCATGTTTATACCTGCTACATGCTCCTATTTTGCAGGTAGAACTCATGAATATTACCCCTCCAGTTACTACATGGAAGAGTAACTCAGGGTCATGGTATTCTGGAGGAGCAGTGCCTACCTGGCTGGCTGTGTTAGAACTTCTGGAGATGACTTGGCACACTGACCAAAGGCAGAAAGATCACAAAAACCACCCCAAAACATGCAAATGGCATTCATTACTGAATCAGCCATTAAAAGCACAAGTAGAGCAACAAAATTATTGTAGCTGTGAGCAAAGAAACCTTAAGGAACAGAAATTAGGACAGCAACCCCTGTCCTTTACAAAGGCGATTAAACCCTCGACAATGTCTCTTCAAGGTTAAGGATTCCCCTGAGAAATTCCTGTCTCATGAACACAAAGGGCTCAAGACACAAAGAAGATAAAAACAGAGAAGGTAAACTTCAAGAACAGCACTGCTTCATTAAAGTATATAGAGCTGGGCTCAAAGTGATCGTGGTTCAAAACCAGATCTCACTAACTGCTTTCACACTTGCTGTAAGCAAGTTTTTACGGATGAAAACCATGTCGTGCTGCCCATTCTCAAGGCAACATCTTTGTTCCTGGTTCCAGCACTAACACAGGTGCAGAATCTATTCCACTTCACAGCTAATATGGAGAAGAACAACTTCCATCCACGGAAGAACACGAAGTTCATCAGAGCGAGTTTCTCAACATACGAAGCACAGCAGTATTTTATGTCTGACAAAATTTACTATAATTAAATAGGAGTCAAATATAGCGAACTTTTACTCTGTTCTATCAATTAGGAGAAGCTAAATTACTAGGTGGGAGGCTTAGGTGGACAAACTGGGCAGTTACAGTTTTGAAGCTGGCACCAGAGACAAGACAACAACATTACAGGGCCAGAGATGTTCAGAAGTTAAAGACCACATCAGTCCAGAGAAACACCCTTGCAATAAATACATGATGTCTGCTCTCTGTTCTCTCGCTCAGCTTGGAATTTTACCAGCTGCTTCACAGAAAGATGCACTCAGATTTTCTACAGTAGCTCAGCTCACACATCATTGCAAGTCAAAGGAAAATTACCTTATTTTCCACTTCTATTTCACAACTACTTGAGAAAATCCCCTAAAGTAGTACTATAAGGAAAATATCAAAAAAAGATAGTTAAATACTGACCAATAAGTAGTTCTTGGTTGGAATATTACATTTATTATTATGATTATTCATAATAACCCAGTCCCAGTTTTAAGAAAAAAAGAGAGGTGCATCTGTATCTTGACAGAGGTCTAGAAGGCCACCAACATCTAAGAGGTAACAATTATAATATACCATACAGAGTTTTGCAGCACGATCAGACATCCTCAGGCAGTAAGAACAAAAACCTCAGTAAGCCAGGAGAGGCTGCTCCACCTCAGCACCTGGATTTAGAAATGCCGTGTCAGAAACCTCAGCAAAACCAGGATGGGGGGGAAAGCTATAAATTGTCTTAATATGCTGCACAGTCACTGTTCATTTTACACTGTGCTGTGCTATACACAAAGCCACAATTTAGTAAAATAGTTCTGACTTTTCATCAAGGGCATCCATAATAGTGACCCTCAGTTTTTGTTGTTTTAGTGAGTGTTGCACTCCCTGGCCTTTCAACGCAACAGTCAGGGCCATTACCTTGAAAATGAATATCTAAATAAGTGGGAATGTTTCCTCGCCATCATCTGAAGCAAATTCTCAACTAGTCTCGGATACAGGTCTGGATTAAGGGGTTACTGCATAAAGGACACTCATCAGAATTAACAGCCAGCGCTTGAAAAGGGGGAAAATGTATACAAAATGTTTGACTAATCTGCTTAAGCAAAGTCTGTAGAAGTTCTTTTGTTCTTTACTTTTCTCCTAAGTGAATTGTTCTTAAATCCTGACTCCTAGTACTATTTTATGCCTACATGTGGTGTTTAAAGAAAGCCACAACCTTGTACCCAAATCCTATTTCATCCTCCATGTCATACCAGTTCCCTGGAGAACGTGCTACTGCCTCTGTTTAGTGTTTTTAAAGGCACGAGTGGCCAGAATAAGTGAGGTCAGGCTCCAGTGACCCTTCAGGAAAGTACATGAAAGCAGGAGACAAATCTGGGTGATGCTCACTCATCTGTGTCAGCTTTTTAAAGAAAAAATTCCCCTTGTAAAACACCGGTATTTTTATTCTCTGAGAGCATTTGTGAGTTGGAACAAGAGAAAAAAAAATCAAAAATAAAGAGAACTCTGAAGAAGAAATAAATGAGGAAGAGAGAAAACTCTGAATTACACTAACAGGCCTCCCACAAAATATCTTGATCCTCTAGTTCAGAGACATCTTCTTAACTACTAGAGGAAAATCAACTTTGCAGAGTAGTTCAAGCTCTACTTCATGAAGTTTAAAGATGTTTAAAATGTTATCTGAGTTAGACCTGAAAAAGAAATGCTCGCAAAAATACATTACAGAATCACCTGTTATGTAAAAAAAAATAAAATAGGATCTTTCTGGAAAAAAATCCTCATTGTGCAGATCCCTCCAACTGAGGTATTACTTTGGCAAAGCCAAGCCTGAGTGATTGTCAAGAACACATAACACACCTTGTATCACCAGTGATACTTCCTTAGGGAAATGTAGGCATCCGTAGGTGGTGAAGACATAACAATGCTTACTGCTTCAAGTCTCAAATTCAACAACCCATTTCCTTGCTAATCAAGCTGCTTCAGCTATCTGTGCTGTTAGAAATCAATCAGTGCACCAATTAGTAAGTCAGGTGCACCATAACGTGCAGGCGAGCACATCTGAAGATAAGGCAGTAGGTGGGTACTGAACGATCAGCTGTCCAAGGGTCTAAATGAGATGGGTTTTATCTGCAGGATACTGAGACAGCAACAGCTGAAGCACAAGCACATCACACAATTCAGTATGATCAGCCAAAGCAGTTCATAGTTTATGCTAATTAAACATCCAGGGTGACTCGAGTTCAGGAAAGGCAGCACAAGCCACCACATCCAAAGGCACAGGCAAGTAGAAATAATCATTTACGACAAGCCAGCATAGCTGGAAGCCAAGAGGCAGATAGGATTCCATGATGGATTAAGGCTATCAGATAGCAGCGGTGGTGACCAAGCCAGGGTACTAAAATAAGATACCAAGGCTCCAAAACAGATTTCAGCTCCTTACCCCTTAGCACCTGAGAAATGTGAAGTGCTGAACCTCCAGCCAAAGAATCCAAAGCTTTTTTTCAAAGTCTGAACCAAGGAGTGTCGAGAAGCTGGAGAATTTCTTGACTATTCCTTTTCAGGTACATGAGATCTAACTGCTATCAGAGAATCTCAAAAATGGGAAAAGAGGAAAGACTTGGGGCAGATTTTTTTAGCACAGCATAGGTTTCCTCCTCTTCATTTCACTCCAGTTGACATCAGTATTTCCTACCCAGAGTAGCAATTAATTCTCCAAGCAGGACTGTTGCAGCAAAAACACTTTTAACAGTATTTGGCACAACTGTTTCTTGGATTTCTAGAAGTTACTGAAGAAGCTACTTTTCAGATCACCAAAGAAGACACCTCAAGCATTGGAACTGTTCAGACACTGTAGGCTAGAAAAGATAAATTTTCAAATAATCCCGTTTGATAGAAAGAGAAATACATTTCAAGCTATCTTGCACTATCCATCCAATCCAAGTGATCAACCAAGGAGAGAGATTTCATTTAAAAAGAGTTACGAGATTTTAGTATCTTGTGCAATACTGGATGTACGCTAAAAACCCATCACTAAAAATGCTGTGACAAAAAGGATGTGTTCTCGTTATTTCAGCAGCTACCCAATCTCAAATGAGCACAGTGATTAACTGGAGATAATGTCAGCAGCTTTCCTTAACTTGACTACAGATAGATACAGTTGACTGCTCACAGACGTGGACCTGAAACTAATCACCAGCTATAAAAAATGCAATAAATATAGGTTTAATTCCTTCCATTTTTCAGTGAAAAGCAACTTGGTTTTCACTTACCATTCTAATTTAAGCTATTCCAGTTTCTGATGTCTCAAAAAAGCTCATCAAACAATACATGGTAAAGTTAGAAAAAGCGTCCCATTTAATTATGATGTTGTGGCAGTATGAGCTTCAAAACCAAAAGAGGAGTGACCTCAGGAGATGTTCATCTAAAATAAGATGAAAGTTGTCGTAACAACACGTTCCAACTTCTAAAGACGTCTAATTTCTATGTAGGAATCAAATTTAGATTTAAAGTTCCTTGTGTTTAATTGACACTAAATAATCAGTCCCAAATTCTTGGGCTATGAAAAGCCTGTGGATCTGCCTGCACCAGACCTATATGCCTAAATGCTCCTCTTTGAGCAAGTTTTTGGTTATTTTAAATTCATCTTCCCATGAAACATGACCCAATTGCTAGTAGAAAATTGACAGTTTTACTGTTTTATCCCAGAGAATTCTCACATGGTGCAAACTTTCAGAAAATTACTGAGATTTCTATGCTCTGTTCTAATACAAGTCAGGTTTTTGAAGCACGGACAAAGTCCCTTCAGCTGCAATTGTGCAAAGTGGAGAAAAATCCCACATTTTTCTGGGCTGGGAAAGAGTCTATGCATTCCTCAAATAACACTTCCACAGAAGCCAAATAATTTTTTTTTTAACTTCACACAAAACCTTCCAGGTTGCCATCTACTCCACTCTTCTCCACCCTCCTACGACTGAGCAGCATGTTCTGGGGGGCCCCAGCAAGAATTTATTCTCCTGAGGGCATTCTTTGCCGTGGGCACACACGCTGGGAATTGAGAAAATACCAGCACAGGGTGAAACTGGGACTGAGTAAGCTGAGTCACAGTTGCAGAGGCCAAAGAACTGAACCATCAGACCTGCTTGTAGCCTACATCACCATCCCAAGAACCTGTTCCTCCAACTAGATTCGAGTGGCATAGGAATGCCAGCATTTGTGACAGCACAGAAATCAATTTCCACCACGCAGTCTGTTGAATACAGTTTTAAGCAGTTTCATAGTGCGAACAAAGATTAATGTAGGGAATGCAGAAGTAACTAATAATTGAGAAAACACTACTTCCAACCCTCAAACCTCTCCCCCTTCCACACCCCAAAACACTAGGTTTGCAAGTGAATCCTCAAGCCTGGATTGCAGAGATAAGAAACTTGGGCAAATGGATGAGCATCACAAAATTAACTTGTTTGAAGATGGTAAAGTGAAAAAAACCTGCAGGACTGAGGGAAGCTTTTTTTTTTTTCTTTGAATGCTACTATCTGAAAGCTGCCAAAACAGATAACACAAGGCTTGCGTTGGACAAATGATATTCAACATGCATTGAAGTTGGAGCTGTATAAAGGAGTTTAAAAAGTTTCCTGAAAGTTACAGAGACCAAAAGCACCCAGGGAACATCAGAGAGTCTCAAACATCGCATTGTGTCGCAGTGTTGAGTCTCCTGCCATGGCAAGAGCACACCTCTGTCCTCATGGGTGTCCAGCAACACGTCCCAAGCACTTATAGCACTGACAGCACCAGCAGGACTTCGCAAGGAGATATTTATTGAGTCTGGAAGTAACTCAGAGCTTTGCCATTACTCTAACAAGAATTCACCACTGCTGCACACCCTAAATAGCATCTGCTATAAAACTTAAGATCTTCCCTTAGTAAAGGATTTTCAAAAGCTAATCTACAGATCAAATGCTTTTGTCTAAATCAGACCTGTTATAACCTAGGTGAGGTTTTGGATGTGGTGGTTTTATTTTGGTTTTTGTTGGGTTTTGTTTGTTTGGGTTTGGTTGGTTGGTTTGCTGATTTTTTCTTTTACCTGAATCCTGCGTTCACATGGCTTTCTTACAAGAGGAGGTCAACATCTTTCTCTTGACTGACTGAAATGAGAACATACTGAGACTGTGAGTAAATGTAGCCGTAAGTCCTTCTCTCCTGATTAGTTTCTACAATCAACTGAACAGCATCAAGAATCCCCTGCAGATTTAAACAAGAAACATCAATTTACAAGTTGTAAACAATCACTTTTGATACAATTGGGAACGCAGAGATAATCACATCCTTCTCTAAACTGAGCTGCGTGGGATCTTATCCATCGTTCTGGAGACCAGCATTGCCTTCCATCAATGTTTTAGTCCCTGCAGCCATCTTAACCTTCCATATTATTCTTCATGAAGTTCAGGCGCTGTCTTTTTAGGCACATTATATTTTTACTTCAAGTAGGTATTCACATTACCTCTTTAGAACAGGGGGAAAAGAGGTTCTGCAAAATGTCTTTGCCTGGAGCTCTCAGCAGTATTTTGCCTAGGTTTTTAAAGACTGCCTTAAATTAGCGAGCCCAGCCAGGCACTTATTTCCATTGTACTGGAGTCACTCAAATCACAGTCACACCAAGCCCATGGTTCATCTGAAACCTTGACTCTGCTCGTTTTTTCCCTCACCTTCATTTTGGAAACCCAGTGAACTGAATGATAAATAGTTTCAATAAACAAATTTTAAATGAGTTCTCTTATGGATCAACCTGACACGAGGCCAAAGTTACACATCATGATGATGATGATGCACCAGTATTCTTCCTGTCCATATAATTTCTTCCTCCCTCTGATTTAATAACTTTAATAGCATTAATGACATACTCTAGTTAAGTCAGTCAACAACAGAAAAGCAACAGAGCCAGCATTATTGTGTGTTTTATCAATAATTAAATCTTTTCATTTGTGAGGGAGCCACCCTTACCCCACTGTCATCCATGGTCATCTACCTCAGCGCTGAGCTGCTCACAGAGCAAGAGTTTAATAATTAGCACAGGGTCACAGCACATTAATGGATTTCACTGCATTCTACATATATTAGTCTTTGGAAAGATTAACACCTGAAAACTGCATTAATTCATCACCCTATTCATACCAATTCCAATGGGACCAGTTCTGTTTCTCCCTGTAGAGCATTCAAGATTCCAAGTGATCATCACTTCCAGACACAGTAACAGAAAATTACTGTTAGGTTCAATTTTAGGTTTATTTTCAATTTACAGCTGTGCCAACAAGATAACTTCTCCCTCCTCACTCAGAACCAAAAGGAAACCTCCCAACAAGCACTTCCAAAAGATATGCTGGACACTACAACTAATTTATAACAGACACTAAAAGTCCATTTGGGCAAATCCAAACAAACTCTGCGGTGTCAACGTGCTTTTTTTCAGCACTCTGTGACAAAGCACAGGTGAAGCCACTTACCACCCAAGCCTAACAGAAGTTTACTCCACTGCTCTGTGGAAATCCTCGAGCAGCCAAACTCTTTCAAGATTTACCATCAAGACAAACCATCTGATACAACTTCTCCCAAGAAGCTGTTTTCTCTGCTCCCGACTTTATGGCTTCCATTAGATTAAAAGCTTCTCTACTACTGGGAAGAAATCCAGATTCTGTTATTCTTGCTTTCTGCTAAAGACATTTCACCCCTTCTGAATGGAATCTGATTCTAAAATGGGAAGAGACTCAGGTTGACTGCTCTATAAAATACACTTCAACAAATTACCTCCTCCTTTTATCATTGCTTCAGCTTACCTACATTAATAAAAATTAACTCATCTTAGCTCACCTTTCTGACATTAAATGTTGCAAAAGGCCTACAGAGCAGCCTTATCTACTTGTCCACCTCAGAGAAACCACCTACAACAGAGATGTCAGAAGCTGCCTGCAGTTTGAATTTCAAATGCCACCCGTATCAGCTTACATCAATCACAGGAAAATATAGATCTGTTTGCTTCACAGGGAAAAAAATTTTTGCCTTTCTAGCTGTAAAAGATGTTTTTTAAAACCTATCTCTATTGATTTTAACAAAAGAACAGCAACAACCCAAAACTTACATTAACCCTTGGGAGAAAATCCTGTGCCAAGTCTTTTAGCCCTTCAGATATTTATCTGCCAAATAAAAAGATCCACGTACACTGCCCATGCATCATCATCTGACCTATCACTGCATTTTGTTCCTTTTATTTGTTTGTTTTCTAATATTTTTAGCAGTCACACCAACTGCCCAAAAGCATTTAAGGAGAAGCCTTCATTTCTCAGTCATCTCT
>NW_020955612.1:725071-727843 GCF_003031625.1 Empidonax traillii | reverse complement strand
GGGATTCTGTAATTTAGGCCAGGTATTGTGTATTTGTCATTATACCCACTTGCCCTGGAGCACACTGGGATGCCTTAGAAGTCACATAATTAGAACAGTTAATGAATCATTTTAACATTGCAAGTCCTTAAGGGTCCTGGAAACTACCAGGTTTCATGAATTTCCAACTAGGTATGAGGAAGTAATGGGAAAAAAAAAAAAAATCTAGATGATTAAAGTTTCTTCCACAGGAGAAATTTACTCATTATAAGAAATCACACTTCCAAGATATTCAAATGAAGTGCCAGCATCACCAGGGAACGCTCCAACACACTTTCATACACAAACCACAAGAACAGAGAGAAGCCAGAAAGATTTTTTTTAAATCCTCAAGCTTCTACTCAGATAAAGTTCTTAATGCCACGTTGCTGACTAAAGCTAAATACAGAGTTCAAATCAAACAAACATCACTTCTCCCCCAATAGGAAATGCTTGAAAGATGTAAAGTGGAACCTTAAACAGGTTAAATATAAAAAATTATAATGTTAATACACAGTGAAATGTCTGAAATTCCATCAGACCCACGGCAGGGAAGGAGACAAAATCTAGAGGTCTCACACCACTGGCAACAGGCAATACAGTGCATGAAGCAACAGAGGACAAAACACCCTCCTGCTATCTCTAATCACCAGACTATCAGATCCTCGCTCTCTGCCAGAACCAACTGCTAGGGAAAATTAAAATGAAGTTCATTATAAGTAAATTTTGACACCAGAACCAGCCACAGCAGTGGATCATGGGATGAGGTGCAATTCTGGCTGTTATTGAGAAATCCTCTTCACAGCTGGAACAGGAATTCTATTCTAATGACCAGCTCACTAAACAAAATTAGTCCAATTGCTACATTGAAAGGGTAATTTCAAGGGGAAAAAAAAAAAAAACACAAAGGGGAAAGTCTGGGAGAGCGAAGCTCAAGCTAAACATAAAATACTGGTGGCTTAACTGACCAAGTGCCACAGAAGATGACCGTAAAGCAAAAAAAAAATTAAAGAGAACAAGCCCCAAGTCACTCAGAATCCACCAGCAAGTATCTTTGTGCTTCTCAATCGTGACCAAAATCACAATTCATTTTCTACAGCCTTGGTCTGTACTGTTCTCATGGTTTCCAGGAGAATATACGTGTTTTAACAATATTAAGGAAACAACGTTCACATATCAACAAGACAGTGGAGAGCAGTAAAGGCTCTGAACTTATGTTATCTTACTTTCCTCTGTAAGAGAGTGAGTCACAGTTCCAACAACTTTACAAGATTTAGTGAGCACAAGGAGCGGAACAGCTCAGAACCATCAGTCTTGGTTTTCCCCCTCGCCAAGCACTGTGCCTTGTGCAGGAATTCATTCCTTGCCCAGAAAGCAAACCACAGCTTTCTGCCTCTTCCTCTTCCTCCTCCACTCCCTGGCATTTGCACATACTCCAAGTTCAAATGCTTGCACTGAAATTTTACAGAATATACAGGTCTCTTCAGTTACCAGACACTAAATTAGCTGCCCGGAAAATATTAAAGAAAGACTGTAATCTATAAAAATAAGACACGGCCAGACTCAAAATCAGCTTGTCAGAGAATCAGATACCAAATCCTATTCCAGACATAAATCTCCTCTCTGTGGAGGACGGAGAAAGCTGTAATAAAAATAAAACTACAAGAAAAAGCTATTACACAAAATCTGCCTTTAAAAATGATCCAATATCACAACTGCTACTTGTACTTTGTGAATGTAACCAAGCTGACAGGAGCAGTAACTGGAAACAGATTGTAGTAGACACACTGACGTATTTCTACTCTTGATTTAACAGGGAAGCCTGACTTTTTACTGGTTTTCTAACTTGAAATAAAACAACAATGAAAGAGGAGAGACAAGAACCTCACTGTGCACAAAAAGGAGGCCACAGCAAATAGCAACTGTTTTAGTTCTCCCACTGGCTCTTTCTGGACAGGGACAGCAGCATTTCCACAGACTGAATTCCAAAACCACTAGATGAACGTTTGTGCTATTCATTTATTTATTTTATTATTTAACAGGCCACTGGAACTTTAAGACTTGCGTGAACTTTAATTCAACCTGGGAAAATTAGGTTTTTCGAAATAATTTTAAATGTTTAAGTGCAGAACATGTGAAAAAAACCCCAGTTGTTGTAAAAGCTATTTCTTTGTATATTAAGATTGTATGGGCTGACATCAAATAATGACTATGCATAGAGATACACTTTGGATGAATAAAAAGCAGTATTAAAGAGAAAGCTAAAAGACTGACTTTGAAATAGAGCTACCTAAATAAATGCCACGTAGGTGAGAGTATCTGGTGAATTAAAAAGGCACAAATACATGGGAAGAGAAGACACAACCTGACTGCTTACCTAGAGCACAAAAGGCAACTGGAATACCTAACACATTGCTAGTTTCCTATATATCTGCACTTCTGGGATAAATAAGACAGATATTGCAGTCCACGCAGGTTTTACATTCAGACTGTTAATACATGTGTGCAAACCAAAATCCCTCTTTTCTCGAAAGGTGTTCTGAAAACCCACATCTACAGAGGATGCCCTGTACTTCTCACAGCTTGGTGAAGATAAACTTTGCCCTGCATACAGAACTGTGGGTAATACAGCTTTCCATCAGAAGTAACCCAGTTCCTTGGGCTTTGAAACACAAGGGTAAATATTCCAAGAGAAGGAACAACACTTCTGTTGAAAAAAACAAACAAACAAACAAACAAAATCGAAGAAAAAAC
>NW_020955612.1:697433-724328 GCF_003031625.1 Empidonax traillii | reverse complement strand
CGTCACAGCCTCAGTCAGTCACATCCCTGCAGCCTTCCCCAGCCTGGAAGTGAGCACCAAGCAGCACTTCCTTAATTACAGATATTTGTAAATAAATAGATGTACAGCACGCTTATTAAATAGGCCACTTTCTATTAGGATCTGAGCAGACAATTTTTCTCCCACGCACTGAAGGAAAGCCCGGAAGATGAATTTAAGGTCTCTCTCCTGCCTCTCCTCAGAAACAGCCACAGGCTTTGCAACCCAACTGGGAACCAGCACCGAATAAAACACAATGAACTGGCTCTGGATGGCACACTCCCTGCTTTGTTTAGATTTCAAACAGACACTTGAGCCTTTGTTTTCAGTTCAAATAACCTCTTGTCACCCTCCAACACAGGAAACTGAATATCTAGATAAATCAACTTTCAAATGAAGATCACAGCAATGTTATGCAAAACAGAAAGCATCAGTGCTGCAGAATCCAAGTGCAAAGGAGCTGCACTCGCTTCCGGCACAGCAGAGCTGAGGTCTAACTAAGAAAACAGCAGCAGGACTAAGTATTAAAAAATACCGTCAATGTAAGGTTAAACACAGACCGATGACCCAAACCAAATCTGCATCCAACACTTTAAATAGAGAAGTTGTCCACTCTGACCACACACAGCACTCAAGAACGAAGCACTAGACATGAAGCACTTCCTTGTTTTTGTTAATTCCTGTAAACAAACTTAACATTGAAAAACAGAGAGTGAGACAACACCAGTTCTCAAGCAGTACAAGATGTATTGCCTCAGCCTAGCCAAAGGGCTGGGAAAAGTAAACACAAGAATGCCATGCATGAGAGCTAAATATTTTCATCTGAAAAAAACCAATTAATTAAAATAATACAACCTCTTCACGTTACAGCTACAAGCTACTCCTCTACTCCTAAAAGATGAAAACTTGTACTGAAATCAAATAGTATTCTGAGAGGTTTGGGCTTTGCTTCCTCTGTTCAAAAACCTCACAACAAAGCAGAACCACGTGAGGACTGCAAGGTCTGATGGATATTTGCAAGAGAACTTAAGGAAGTTGTGGTGTTTAACACTACGTTTAAACTTCTTCCCCTCTTTCTCTCTTTTTTTTTTTTAGATTTAGATCATTTTAAGTGTATGTCCTGCAGTTGGTATAAAGGGATGATACAGCAACATTACGGCACCAGAAGCTGAACAATTCCATTCTCCAGGCTACGTTTTGCCAAGAACTGTTTTCAAACTCCAACATGATCTCGCTGAAGTAACTGCAGAATATTCAGAGAAAAGAGTGCAAAGATAAAAAGTTTCGTGTAAATCCCATCTTCTTGCAATACACAGAATAAATCCCCCTGTAATATTTTAATTTTGTACTTCCAGCACAACAGTTAATGAAAAAAAATTATTTAACTTCCAGCACACAGGAGTTAATGAAAATCAAGCCCTTTGGGTGCTAGAAATTTAAAGCAAACTAAAAGGCAGAATTTGGAAGGTTTTGGCATTGTTACTAAGTATTTAAAGCCAAAAAACAGAAGAAAAAAAATTCAAAAGTCCACAATATCAACCAGAGTCCTGAAGTTCCTGAGCCACTTCCCCTTACTACAGCAGAGAATCACCCATTTATCTGCTACTGCACATGGTGTTTGTCCAGCAAAGGTAACAGAAAAATTGAGAGTTTGGCTAAGAGCCATAACAGCAACTCTCCAAAGGATCAGCACAGGTTGAAGTTATGCTGGGGAAATTCATAAATCAGGAAAAGAATAACAACACAAGCCTTTGTTATCCACTCCAAAAGAGTAAAACGGTGCAGGCAAGTGAAAATCTCAAACAGACATTGAACTAATTATGTACAGAAGAGCACACAATGCTGTAATTTCTCTTCCTTACTTGATAGATAAAGCTTCCAATCTTCTCAGAAAATAATTATCACACATGAGACCAGCCACCGTGAGCCACATGCTACTGCTGAACGCTAACAAGAGAGGGGAAAAAAAAAAAAACCAAAACTCAAAACAAAATGAGAATTGCAGCCAAGGTCGGAAGAAGGTGATGGAGCAGAAACATCTCTTCCCAAACTCACCCCATTGTGACCCATACACCTCAATAACCACAAAATCACTCCCAAAATGGACGGAAGTGGCAAAACCCTCTGGCATACCCTGCTGACCACGTAAAAAGGATTCAATAAAATTGCCCCACAACACTGCAAAGTCGCAACAATTACAGTTTGTGGCCTTTAGATTCCAAATACCCAGTTAACAACACATTTAGGTAGGTTAGGTAAAGAGACCAAAGCCTTTAAGCACACACCCTATGAAGGACTCGTGTTACTACTGAAATACCAAACTAATGAATTTGGCATCCTAGCCTGAATATATCAGCAAGAGAGGGGGGAACCTTCTCAGCTGGCCAGAGTTCCTGCATCAGCAATTCCTGACTGACAGCTGGGCTGTACCAGCCTCCCTCTCCATGCCTCCGGGGAAATGAATTCCCTGCCTGATGACTAATTCATTAGTCGGATTTGTGCTTAGGCAAGTCCAAGCCCAGATCGGGCACCTTCCAGGGCTGGATTCCTCCTTGCAGGAAAGCGAGCGGGTGCACATCTGCTCCATCTAGAACACTGCATTAGCATCAAGCCACATCAACCCCACTCCATCCACTTGGAACAAAAGCTGGAACTGAATCCGTAGGAGCTGCCTGAAAACAGAAGAAACTGAAAGGGAAATTGGTACAGATCAATTCTAGCTGAGCTGCATTCGGATCTCTAAAACAGGAGGGGAAGATTTGAAAGCTCTTCTGTCAGTACTTTTGGAGCCTTTAGCTCAAAGTCCTATTAAGCCCTGACAATAGCAAACTAGTCTTCCTGTCTAAGACATGGGTGCAGCTAACACCAGAGCCAAAGGCACCGGCTGGGGGGAGAACAGTGTCCACATGTACAAGGAAACATGAAGTTTCAATAAACAAGTGTTACTGAGTCCTATTAATTAATCCCACACCATAAATGAATGCCGTTTGTCAACAGCATCACCTACGGCACCCCAAACCCACAAACGCAGCCCCTATAGATGCACTCATCACTGTGAGCATTGATTTAATCCAGTTTCATCAGACAAGCAAAAGGTATTCTGATTTTTTCCCTTTCCTTCACCCTCTCTGGGAAGTTTTCTTGGCTCAACTGCAACTTCTTAAAGGCTTCACAAGCACATGAAACTTCCAAGAGATGTGTTCACCAGGGTCCAAGGAGAACCAAGCCTTGACCCAGACTTCTAAGTGAGAAGTGTGTTCTCCTGGGGCTGGGCTGGAGAGATACTGAATTTCTGCCTTGGACTGCTGGAGAGCTCAAGGACCACTGGGCATATCCAAAAAACTATGAACTACATACATGGAATGCTATATCAGGCTTTCAGATTGTTTATCTCTGCTTTCTAACTGCTACTTCTGATTAGGGAAGACAAAAATCACAGCCAAACAGTGAAGTACAAGCCAAATTCCATTCAGCTATTTATAGAGTTCACCTAAAAGGTCCCTCAGCCAATTCTGGTCATTATTACCTCATTTTACTGCCTTGCCTGTGACTCACTCCTACAGCTGTGCCCATTAGGGGCTTGCCTTTAAAAAGCATACCCGGGGTCACTGTTAGCAACAACATGGTCAATACAGACCATGCAGAAACTAATAACCAGAAACATGCAGAAATTAATAATCAGCTCATATAAGTGATCAGCTACAATAGAAGAGGATGAAAATAAAAATGGGCGTTTCGACCATCAATACCCATTTTTTCCCCTCTAACTGACAACCAGACAGGCTGGCACTGAAGTCTGTCTCAGCAGAGCTGTGTGGGGATGGGATCCCAGCAAAGCAATTCCAGAATATCAGCCTTGGCCACATGTCAGAACAAGTCTGCAACTGTGGGACAAGACAGATCCTGAGTTAACAGCTCACCCGAGCTGATCTCCTCAGCCTCTCTGCACTTTGCCCCACGGAGACATTAGGAGCATTTATAAAAGCATGCAAAGCAATTACAGTAAAAACAAAACCAGGGTTATAAACACAGTTTGGATACCAAATTTGCCCCCCCCCCCTTTTTTTTTTCTCTATTTAGAGTTCATATTCCAGCACACAAGAAATTCTCACCCCCCCCCTAAAATGTGTGCCCGGGGCTATACAGCACATGCAAAATAAATTGCATTTATATTGGTATGTTATGGCATGCAATTGCCCTCTTCCCAGCCACTGCATTGCCTCTCTTGTTAAGTCAAATAGCCTGTCAGCTTCTCATCAAGAAGTAGAAATTGCTTTTCCATCTCCTAGGAGATAAACAAGGTTTCCCCCTTGCAGAGGGGAAGTCAAGCTGCTGACTACACAATGCAAGAAGAATCAGTGCCCACAAACCAGCTTTGCACCATCCAAGTGGCGTCTGTGCCCACTGTCATGCCAGTCACCGTCTTGAACAGAGCAAAAACTACTTAAAAAAAGTAAATTTGTGCATTTTCATGAAGTTTTCTTTGTTATTTTTAGCTGGACATACACAACTCTGACTCACAGTGCTACTGCCTTACAGCTAAGGAGCTTTAGGTACTCCTGTCATAACACGTATTAGTAAAATGTCCTTTATACCTCTCCATGGTTTTCCCCTTCTCAGTTCACAGAGGAACTGAACTACAGGATCAGATTTTTACATTTAGGCTGTAGTAATTCAGGGCAAAAAGGCTACCACACTCTACAAAAGCAGCATAAAACAATCTAAAATATATTAACTACATGGCCACATTATAAATGAAATAATATATATATTTTAAACTCATTTAAGTGCGGCTTTGTAAAACTAAGACATTGCAATTTTGCAGTTTTACACTGTAACTAAAATTAAATGTTACGTATCTACAAAAAACATAATTACATTTTAATATTAATTCATTACCTACTTTTACTAAAAGGGGGTCAAGCTGCAAGGCTATAGATACCTTGTAAAAAAAAATACCACAACACCAGTGAAACAGGCAACTAGCTTTCAGTTTTACTTCAGGAACCGGGAAAAATACACATTTCACCACATTGTTGCTAAGTGTAAAATTACTTCAAAAGACCAACCTTCTCATGTTGAGAGACCATCACTGCCACAGCCTCTGCATGGTGAGGCCTTGCAGCACATCAGGAGAACACAACTTAAAGGACCACTCTAGGAGGAAGGACAGCCTTTGCTCCTCCACCACGTCACACAGAGATGTCACCACTCCTTGGGCACTGGCAGGTTGGCCATTTTCCTCAGGCAAGCTTACCAGCAGCTATGATGTAGAAGAATGAGATTCCATTCCCTTGCCCACAGCATGCATTTTTAAAGAGAGAAACCAATCAAACTTAATTCATATTGCATTATTCACCAAGCAGTCCAGTCTCATCCAAAAATCTTAATTGTCTAATAATGCACATCCCCTATATCAAACACAGCGCCGGGGAATGACTAGAAAGCCAGAGGCTGCCTCTGACACACACACTAAATCTTGCTGTTAAGCTGTCTAGTGCAGGGTAGGGGTTTTTTTTTAAACAAAGCAATAAATACTGGCCTCTTGTATATACATGTGCAGTGCTCTTCGTGTCTACAGCCACTGTGCTGTTTGATGTCTCACTGCTGTCTCAGGAGTGCTTTGATGAAGGCACAGCTGGTTGTCAATCTTCCAGCTTTGCCAACCTTCTCCTTTCCAATCCTTAAGTTTTGACAATTAACATGAGACCTGGCACGCTCCAGTTAAATTACAAGTGCTGTTAATTCCTCTAACCGCTAAAAACATAACAGACTGGCATTTTAATGGATGGGAAAGCAAAGGCGGGAAGGAAAAGAGAAAACAGAAAGGCACAGCTGAGCACTTCTCACGTCGCTGTTACCCTACACACATCATTAAAGAATCAGCATCTGCAGCCCTTCTACAGTAGATTTCCAGACTTGCCAAAAAACCTGCCTCTAGGTACAAACCTTTCATATGTGCCAGCCCTGACTACCAGGTCCAGTTTCCACCGTTACCTCCTGAGCTACATCCAGCTCTTGCATTATCCCAGGTTTAACAACTCTTAGTACTCAATACCAAAGAATGCTTAAGTCAAGAAAAAAAAAGGACAACATTGCAAAGCAACGGTGGAAGGCCTAGAGGGGAAGCCATATGAGGAGTAGCTGAGGTCACTTGGTTTATTCAGCCTGGAGAAGAGGTGACTCATCACAGTCTACAACTTCCTCACGAGAGGAATCGGAGAGGCAGGCACTGATCTCTACTCTCTGATGACCAGCAACAGAACCCAAGGGAATGGCATGAAGCAGTGCCAGAGGAGGTTAGGTTGGATATTAGGAAAAGGTTCTTCACCCAGAGAGTTTTTGGGTACTGGAACAGGCTCCTCAGGGCAGCACCAAATCTGGCAGAGTTCAAGAAGCATTTGGACAATGCTCTCAAGAACAAGGTGGGATTCTTGGGGCTGTTCTGTGCAGAGCCAGGATGGACTTTGATGATCTTTGTGGGTCCCTTCCAACTCAGGAGATTCTGGTTCAATTAACTGCCCACTCCTAAGCCTTGAGCCTGTCCTCTCTGTTACTCTTAGGACTCAAGTTCTTCACACAACGTGAATGCCTTAAAGCAATTTGAGCTGCTGAGGAAGTTACCCAGAACACTCCAGAAGACAGAGGAAAAGGCAAAAGGCTTGCTCAGCAGCATCAGGAGTTTCCCAGCATGTGCACACAGATGAAGTGGTGGGTGTATCAGCCACGAGCTGGCCATGGAGCAAATTGAAAGGGGAAGGAAGCGCAGCATTCCCACCGGCCACAATCACCAGCTTCCTTCAGAAAGAAACAGTGATCTACCCAATCAACCTGCTAAACCACCTACCCCCGCAACCTTCTTGGTTACCCTGCATGGTCCCACACCACCCCCAGAGCCCAGGGAACCTCCCACTGTCTCCAGGAGTATTCTCCCACAGACCTTCTGGAGCAAGTGGTTTTTAAAAACTGAAAGGGGTCACAGCCACAAAAAAAAAAAAAAAAGAAAGTGCAGCCCACAGAAACCAGCACTCACCGGCAAGCCAGGACCCTGACCACACCAGTTCCTGAATGCACTCTTAGGCTACAACCTGAGAACTTGTGGTCTATGGGACAGTAATAACATCAAAACTTGCATTGGCCAGTTGTCTCCACGATCAACAAGTTATTCTCAATCAGTACTCGTCACTCAATGCAGGGCCTGTTGTGCTAGAAAAACGGGTAATGGATTTAAACTGAAAGAGAAGAGGTTTAGATTAGTTATTAGGAAAAAGTTCTTCCCTGTGAGGGTGGGGAGGCCCTGGCACAGGTTGCCCAGAGAAGCTGTGGCTGCCCCATCCCTGCAAGTGTTCAAGGTCAGGTTGGAGGGGGGCCTTGGAGCAACCTGGGATAGTGGAAGGCGTCCCTGCCCATGGCAGGGGGGTTGCACTAGATGACCTCTAAAGGCCCCTTCCAACCCAAACCATCCTGTGATTCTATTCTGTGACTCCAGCTCTGTACCTACCCTGACCTTTATTCCACATCCACGTTACACTAATTACTGCTTAAGCAGAATTCAGTCACTTAGTGCTCAATGCCTTTGAGGAAGATACTGTACCAGCAGCGTAGGTGGGTCTGCACTACTCTGAGGGCACAGAAAGTGGCCTGGGGTGGTACAAAGCACACCTCAGTTGGTCTCTGCGCTGACTTGCTGAGAGCACTGAACAGCTTTTGACAGCAAAATGACGTTTACATGAACACACGGCACACCACATTTTCATACAGGCATCTGTGCTCCAAATATTTTCGTGAGCATCCAGCTGTTCCCTCACACTACTCTGCACCCTTCTCCAACCATATGCACTGTTTACCTTGCAAATTTTATTGCCCCAGGCGAAGAGAAACCAGACATCCTCTCCTTCTCTAAATGCTGGTACTCAGCCAAGTTCTCCTCCTGTCCAGCGTTTGCACTCTCTGGAAGCCAACGTTCTCCTCAAGCCTGTTTTTCTACAGCTAATCCAATACCTGGCATCAGGTCTCTGACTGAGAAGAGGATTGTCATGGGATTATACATATTCTTTTTTTCGAGTTTACCAACTAGTTACAGAGGCCTCCAGACTGAATTACAGCCTGCACAGCATCTGGGGTGTAGGACACCAACCCCCGTGCCCTTTATGGGTGTGCGTCAACATTGTGAAATAAAGACAAAGCATTCATCTGCTTGTGGCTGCTCCTCATGTGCAGCAGTTCTGTTGAAGACTCCTTTAAGCTTTAAGCATTCCCACGTAAACAAAACCTCAACCCCCTACACACTAAGATTGTGCAATTGGAAATAAAGGTTTATTTTGAAATGAAAAGAAAACGTGCATATACACAGACGAACCATAAGCCTTTGATCAACCCCACAAAGCACGGTTGTGTATAACAGAAACTGTCAGGCTCATAACTTCCCCTGGAAAAAAAAAAAAGTGATTTCCCACACCCTGCTTATTCACCAAGATTATTTATCACCCTAAGGAATCCTATTTTATTTATTCAGTGACACAAATAAATCCAAACTAGGGATTTGTAGCTGCCAGTTAACGTGGCAAGTGCATTACAAATGAAAGCAGAAACTAGGGTGGAATCACACAGGACACGCTGCCAGTGCTGGCACTCTCAGCTCGTCCCAAACTTGCACCTCTTGCTTTTCTAATCCACCACAAGTAAACAGGTGACCACAGAGATTACACGTACCAGCAGAGGACCTCCATTGCCACTAAATCTTTTGCCTTACCAATCAAATATTATTTTAACATCACCTCTTACATTTGGGGTTGAATTCTACCCTAAAGCACCTGTACTCCCCACTCCTACAGCTGTTATACCATTCCACCCCCACACAACCAGCGTGATCCTCATTTAAAAGGTGCCACTGGAATTCAGGATTGGGGTTAAGTGGAATAAGTAATCTCTATAATAAGAGGATACAACAGAACGCTCTTGTACCACCTGATAGTATAACAACGACGTTTGTTTATGCACTATTAACAGGAGGTTAAATTTCAATATCCGAAAGACAAATAATCTGGGAAATAATATTTAGAGCAGACCCTGTCCATTCGAGTAGATAATCGGAATGAATAATTTAGAGCCGCACTTTCATCTCCGCTGCAGCTGAGAAGAGCTGCATCGTAAGGAGCTTGGGGAGATGCCGACACATCTGCTCACCAAGTGGAATAATCGGGAGGACTCCGAGCAAGAGTGGTCCAGTAACCTCTTTTGCTAAGGTGACAAGTGGGACAGGAAGCAGTGGGAGGACAAGGAATGCAAAAAAAAACCCACAACAACAACAACAACAACAACAATCAGCATGCTCCCAGAGAGGTCACGTTTTTGCAATACTGCATATTCTGCCTCAGAGGAAAACAGAGCTGTGCTGGGTTTTTGCCTCTACATTGTCAAAGGTTCCTCTTAAAGGTATTTCAGGGTCAAGGAAAGGGTGCCTGGCACATTTGCATGCAGGCCCTTCCTGCCGTGCCATGAAGACTCAGGAGGCATGAATAACATCCTGGAAGCAGCATCAATTCACCCTGATTGATCCAGTAACAGTAAACAGTGCGTAACAAACAGCTAACAACGCAAACACGCTTCAAAGAACTCTCCAGAAATCCAAGCAAATCTCATCCTGCAGCTGGGAATCAAGCTTCATTTGATACTTTTTGCAACGATGTGTATGGGATTGAATTAACAGACTAAACACTAATTTGGTACAGATGTTGCTCAGGTGGAAGGATGGTGCAGGTTTCATCGGGGGAATGCCCTGAAAAAGAGGATGAGCATCTGGAGGAGTAACACTGGCATATAAATACTGTCTTGACAAAGTAGACAGATGGGGAAAAAAATGTATCTTTGAACAGATTAAAGAAATCTACGTGCACAGGTAGGAACTGCCAATAAAGGCATGTTACAGTCTGGAATAACTCTGCTGAACCACAGGGAGCCACAGCCCTTCGCAATAGTTTCAGGGGGCAGCTACAAACAACCTCCTCCTATCACACAGGCTTGGGAGGTTTTGCTTATCCACATTTGCAAGGTTTTTGTTAACTTCACACTCTGTTTATTAGCTCAATGTAGGGAAAAGCAGATGGACACAGGGATGATTCCCTATGAGATAGCACAATGAGAAGGGTCACCACATAAGTGCATAATAAATTGCACAATTTAGAGCCAAGATCCTCTTCCCAGCCGCACTCTGCCCACTAAGGTAGCACAAGGACCCTGACTTGTAGAGCTTAAGAGCCATTCTGAAGTTGTTTCCCCAGCCACAAGCAGGAGATTCCTAAATAGAAACCAAATGAAAACTATTCCTGATGGATGGTTCACCTATTACCTGCCTTGCCTATTACTTACAACACACCTTGGTTGGGTAGCACTTCTTTTGATGTTGTTTTAAAGAGTTTCCAAAATAGTTTAAGCCATACAAAGCATTTATGTATGTACACAAATTTTACTGGCTGACATAGTAAGTAGCCTGAAGCAGAAATCTAAGAAATTCATTCACAAGTCCCAGATTACACATCCAGCTGAGCAGAATAAGAACCAGGAACAGCCTCAGCTTTGCTATACAAAACTCCCTCTTCTTCACAGCCCATTACATTAAGATTAGCTTTACAACTCATGCAAGGTAAATCAAAGCCAACTGTGCAGGTCTGCAGCATGCCTGTGATCAACTAGATCAATTAGAAAATGGATTTTACTTAGACCAGTCTAAAATGAGATTACATCAGGCTCACACTGGGAAGCTGGGTTTCAGCAGCACAGCCCTCTACTTTCTGTGCTAACCTCAAAAAAACACAGAAGTATCCATTGCAAAACCCATATTAAACTGAAAACACGCAGGCCACCAGCCAGCCCCTAACAATAGCTGCTAAATTCCCTCCCAAAGTTCAAGGAACTTGCTCCATCTCCTCTGACAGAGGCTTATGCTGTGTTTGGGGCACGGCTTGTGTGCGCAGTCACACGCTAAACCTGGCCTAAAGCTCCTATGAACAAAGGCAGACGGGCTTAAAGGAGAAGGATGTAAGCAACAGGGATGGAGAAATGGTCTTGATCCATTTCCAACACAAAAGGTGAAGGAATTAGTGCTCTGCACTTATGGGCAGGTCTGGCAGACAGAGTTAAATACGAGTGGTTCAAAAAAGTTTGGATTACTTTGTTCTCCACAATACAGAGGAAAAGACCCAATTCCCTCCCAAAAAATGAACTGTTCTATTGACGAAAACTGTCTTAAGTCATTGCTTTCCTTTTGTTGAGGTTTATAAAGCAGGAAAGGAGGAAGAAGCACAAGTTAAAATTTTTACAGAGCTTAAAAGAGCATAATTATAATATTCTACCATTTTACTCTTCGCATTCTCTTCCTTTGCCAAATATGTTTACACCCAAACGTAACAACACATTAGAGAACATCACTACATCATGAGCACTGAAAATAATAAAAGCAAAATGCTGAATTATAGCCCTTTATCAATTCAAGCCCACCTTGAAATCCTAGGTAGCCACAAGCAAAACCCAGTTAAGTCACATTCCAACGTTTGACTACAAAACTTTATCAGCCCAGACACCATTTGCTCACACTGTCAATAATCAACCAATTTTTTGGTTTATAACAGAAGAGAGAGAAAAAAAAAAAAAAAAGGTCTTGTAATTGCTCCAATTTTCCACACAAATAATGCTGGATTTTCAATAAAATCAGTTATCTTTAAAAGTCAATATAGTTAATTTGATCTACACAAAACACTTTAAAGTTCCTCTTAGATTGAAAACCGGTTTTATGTTATTGGAAAGATTTGTGGGTGATTTTTAGGCAATTTTGCCCCTCAAAATAATAAAGAGAGATTTTCCTCTTTTGCCCGTGTATTGCTAGTGAGTTTTCCAAAGATAACACATGTATTTTGGATTCTAGGACCATAACCTTTAAAAAAGTAATTCTACGACTTGCACTTTAGAGAAAAGTGTGAGTGATTTAACAAAATTATCAGGGTGAGGTGAGTGAGCAACTAAGTATCAGGTTAAAACTAAACATTATACCTGTCTCAGCTCTATGAAGTTTTCAGCTTGGATTGCATCTCTGAAGAATATAAAGACAGACTGTTCCTTCCCACACACACACCCTCTTAAGTCTATTAACTCTTGCAGCTTTTGTTTTAAAATTCTAATCAAAGAGCAGGTAGAGTTTAATTTAAAAAAATATTCCAAGTTATTTTAACTGTCACACCTCATTTCCCAGTTCTAATCAACACAAGGAAAGTAGTTAACAAGCAAATTGAAGAGTGACCAGCATTATTGATGTTAGACAACTGACTACACCCTAAGCAGCAGTTGTTCTACTGCTCTATAAATATGCAAGAAGCCCAGGGCCACATTTAGAGATTAGCAAAATTACCACTGCACTGCATTCAAAGTGAAAATAATAAAGGTAAGGAGGTTATAAAACAGTTGGAAATCCACAGGAAGGTTGAGAAAGTAAGGAGAGAAGCAAGACAGGCAAAAAACTCTTCAAGTATTGAAAGACAACAAAAGGAAGAAAGAGACAGAAGGTAAAGGCCTCCAATTTTGTACAGATCGTCCCTTAATTCAACACAGTGTTCAAAATGCAGTGAGCTTAAAACCAATCACCGTGCTAAAACAATCTAGATAAGTCAGTGGCAATAAAGACATGCAAAACAAGAAGATATACTCATGTCCACATACAAGAGGCAGCACAGCATTCAGGAAGGACACACAACGAAAGGATGAGACCCTTCCAGTTCAAATTACCAGTAACAAACCAGGAACCAGTGTGTCTCTTGCACAGCTATCTCCCAGAGTGGCTGGCTGTCACAGGAAAACAAAGGTCTATTCTCAAGCCACGGAGAAAGTACTTCCACCACTGAATGCCCTTATAAGCAAGAGGAATCAAGCTGTTGAAGCCCCAAACTATACAAAGACATTTATTGTCCCAGCGACAGGAGACAAAGAGTTCTAACAATCAAAAATAGCATGCAGGCCGTGAAAGGCCAGGCATTTGCCCATCAGTATGTGAAGTTTACCAGTTTAGGAGGGCTGAAGACAGAAAAGTAGCAGGGCTACGTGTCTGGCGCTCAGTGCCAAGAAAAACACAACTCTGGGTTACAATTTGCTTACCTTCTATAGAAGGGGCCTGGTCCACAGCTGCATATAGCATCTCTTTCAAAGCCTGCAAAGGAGAGGGAGAGAACAAGGAATACAGTTAGTATTAAAAAGGAAAGAAAAATTACATTGTTTTGATGTGACCGTTTGAAAACAAAAGCAATTAAAGCCCTTTTATCCTCCAGACTGGCACAGAAAGCTTTGGTACGTGATCTCAACGCTCTCACACGTACTTCTGTTCACAAACGAAACAGGTTCACGTTTACTGACTGCTTTGTCTAAAGCCTGTTATCTTATTAATCTATAAAATGTATTCCAACTGTACCAACGACTTCCTTTGGAAAAATGTTTCCCAGTTGGTAGGATGTTAAAGGCTTTACGTTAAAAAAAAACCCGAAGAAGTAACAACAAAACCTGAAGTGTTGCGTGACACAAAGGAATTTGTCACGGCAAATGGAGGAAAAGGAGCCTCAGGGACTTCTTACCCCTGTTATATAGGAGCACAGAAACACACATACATTCTAAAAGCTGAAGACAACATGACAGAGGAGATTAGGGAACCAAGGGTGACGGCCTTCTCTAGAGGTGGGGTCTGAAGGACAACGTTAACACCAGCCAGAATTCTTAACCAGGTGTTCAGGTTCTGGAGGCACCACGAGCTGCCTCCCAGGGACCACAGAAGAACCACTGATCCACACTCAGACTGATGGTGTAAGATACGAGCAGATCCAGGAGACAAGGAGGTCCTACAGCTACACATGGAGCATCCCTGGCAGTAACTCCTTCCATTGCCAGAGCCAGGAGAGAGGAAGGAACCACATCAGAAACCTCAACCACTTGCAGCTCCTTTTTGGAATTGCTCTTTTCAGACAGTTGTTAAGGTGCTGGTATTACTCCAGTCATAGATTAAAGATTTGCTCACTCACATCAGAAAAACTGAATTCAGATCAGCGGGTGAAGGAATGAAGCAATTTCAAGAGAGGGTCACAATGATGTTTAGAGGGTTGGAGTACCTCTGCTCTGGAGACAGGCTGGGAGAGCTGAGGATGTTCAGTCTGGAGAAGAGAAGGCTCCAGGGAGACCTTAGACCCCCTTCCAGTGCCTAAGAGGGCTTGAAAAGAGCTGGAGAGGGACTCTGGACAAGGGCATGAAGTGACAGGATAAGGGGGGGAATGGATTCAAACTGACAGAGGGCAGATATTAGGAAAAAACTCTTTACTGTGAGGGTGGTGAGGCCCTAGAACAGGTTGCCCAGAGAAGCTGTGGCTGCCCCATCCCTGCAAGTGTTAAAGGCCAGTTTGGACAGAGCTTGGAGCAACCTGGGATAGTGGAAGGTGTCCCTGCCTGTGGCAGGGGGTTGGAATGAGATGGTCTTTAAGGTCCCTTCCAACCCAAACCATTCTAGGACTCTACAAATAACTTGAGCCATGATTTGGGAACTAGAAGCCACCAGGAAGGACCCATTCCTACTGAAAAGTGATTTGTTTACACACACCTCATACCTTGATGCACATAGTGCATTTGAGTACTGTCTACCACTGTAAAAACTAGATGTTATTCCCTCACTTGTGAGCCCACAGAAATCTAACACACAAAATTCATTCAGGTCATCTCAGTTCCTGTGTCTTCTGCCTGGTTACCAACACATCCCATACTTCTATAATCCTGCACCTCTACATTTACCATCTTGCATGTCATAATCCCCCAGGTCACAACCTCCCAGCCTAAATGACAAATACTCCAATACCCTCAAGGCAAAAACCACAAGCTCAGCAGCTGGAAACTGAGCACTGTTGTAACACGGTGGTTACAATCCTGTTAAGCAAATACAAGGTCTAAAGGACATGTCTGTTTATCACAAGATATCCAAGGTGGCTGGTTACACCGGCAGTTCTGGCATCTCTCAAAGGTCTGGCTCCTGAGTCCACAGAGGTCTCAATAAAGGTCACTTGCATAATTGTTTTCCCAACTGAGCTGCTGCTGAATGATCCTCATTCCAGTGGCACAGCTCTCCACTACTCTCCGTGCTTTCCTAAAATTCCTCACAAACACTGGCCCCTTCTGCCCCTTTCCCCCATGACTCACTGGTCAGCAGCACATGATCTGCCTCTACAAATCAAGTGGTCGAAAACTGTTGCTCCTTTTCCACCCCGCTCGTCATCTTCACCCACCTGCAACTTTTTCCATGAACCACAACCCCATGGCATAGGATAAACAAGCCAGGAGAGACAGCAAATTGAAAGTCACTGTAGTAACAACTCCATCTCTTAACCCACCCAGAGGTAAACTCAATGTAATTCCTATCTCTGGTTTTATCAGTTTCTTTAAAAAAAAATAAATAAATTAAAAAGGACAACACTGATGGTCCTGTACTAAGCAGTCTTGAAAGCTGAAGGTGTCAGTCGTGCCACAGACCTCTCCCCATGCAGACTGACATATTACAATCTGGCAGCTGCAGGGCAGCAGATTTTGTTACTGCTTTCCTGACCTATATAAGTAAACCAATAACCTGAAAGTAAAAGGCTCAGTGCTCCCTCACACCTAAAATACTTTAGTCCTCTAGATTACAGAATTTTAGAACTGATTGTTTACAAAAGTAATCCATCACTGTCAGCTTCAAATGTTTAAGAATTACTCATTCTGCCCTCAAACTAAACAAAACAGGTTATTATTTCTGTGCTTTAAATTGTGCTAGTGATACACCTTGCACCCCCAGTGAACTTGTGTAAATAGATAAGAGAACAAAAAAAAAAACAACAAAAAAAGCAGAAAGAAAACATGTAAAAATGCAACTATCAAACCTTAAGAGTGAACAAATTCAAGGACAAAAACCTTAAAACACGCAAAAAACCTGCTGTTTTAAAGGAGCCTTTCAAACCTCTTCTAAGCTCATCCGCTAACAGCCGAAGGACAAAGAGTGAAATAGCACAACAGATTTGTGTCAGGAGGTGGCAAGCCTGGGTGCGAACTGCCTATCATGAAGCTGGGTTTGACAGCAGAATTGGCTACTTCCCAAAAACTGAAAGCCTGTTTCTGGAAGAGAGACTCTGAAGGCAAGCAGGCAACCTCAGCTATCAGCTTCCTTTTCCCCACCTACTTCCTGCTGCAGGTTGTGTCTCAGCGACGTGTCTGAAACTCAGCAACCTGTTTCTCTTCTCCAACAGCAAAAGGACTTAAAAATCTGGGGTCTCCCTAAAAGGGAAGGGAGGTCACCTGCTCACACCCTTACCCATCTATCCAATGAACTTTGCGCCTGCCATAACTGTTCTAACTCTTCTCCTTCCCCAGTTGCTGTGATTTCAAAGGTGCTATGCACTTTTTCCAAAAAAATAACACCAGACTTCTGCAGATAGATAAAAAAATTCAGGCCAGATGAACTGCCACAAAACAGCCATCTGGCAACCGTACAACTCCAGTGAGTTCCATCAGCTGGACGTGCAGACGTACACTTACATTTAGAAGTCTGAACAGACGGAGAAACGTTCTCCCTCTAGAAGTATTCCAAGGATGGACATGAGAGCAAAGGAGATCAGCAGGGTTTGTGGATAAACAGAGGACTAGCAACCCAACATATTCTTTGCATCAAAAAATGAACATTAAATGCAGCAAAGCACATTCTCAGCAAAAAACCATCAGCTGAAATTCATCTAAGAGTCACCTCAGTCTCTTCAGTACTGACTACAGGGAAATGAGAATCCTGTTGCCTTACACAAAAAGATGGGATTTTGTTTGTTTTCATGTTTTTTCTTTGCACCAAAGGAATGGAAGGGTAAATAAACAGTCCAAAACTTCAGGTTTTAAGGCAAGAAGTGCACTGAAGCAATGCGTGCCACAGCCATAACTTAACTCACTAGGAAAAGGTTACTCCATAGGAGAAAAAACTCTGCCAGATCCCCTAAAACAAGGTGAGCAAACCTTTTCCCTGCTGTTGCCAGGGTGAGGGCACATCCAGGGGTCACTGCTCTTTTGCACAGTGAGGATCTGCCTGCCCCAGACTGCCAGGTGCCCCAGCTCATGTGCAAAACCACTGCCCCACTCTGCTGCGCTCTTTGCCCAGAAAAAAAGGAGCAGGTACAGAAACATCGCTTTTAACAGTTAGGAAGTTTTTGGATGCCAGACATTGAAATCAAGACCAAAGTTATCTGAAACTTTTGCATACACAGCACTCAACATCACTGAGAAGCATTTCAACGTGTTAAGCATTTGTTGAAAACGTGTTTTTAAACTCAGCAGCCTCGAGGGAGCTGCCTGATAACGACACTCAGTATTCCAACGGAAAAAATTCCCCTTTATATTGGGATTGTGTATTGTGTTATTGACACTGGTCCTCACCATTTGCACTGACTTAGGCTTCCAGAACCAACAGCTCTGGACGGATTTTTCATAGTAAAATGACACATCCAATCTGCATGTTTTAATGCATTTTTAGAACGGCAATTTGAATGGAAAGTCAAATCAAGTCAATCAAGGTTTGGGTAAAGCTCCGTGTTAAGATTGACTCAGTCATGGTAAATGTCTTTGGGAATTGCTGAATGAAACAGAACAGCATTCACTGTCATTTTTCTTCTTTTCTGTAAGCCAAGTGCTCTCTCTCTCAAAAAGCAGATATACAGTAATGGTTACTAGATAAGAATCTAAGCCACACCTAGCGAAATAGATCTTTTTGCCCGTTTAAAGAAAATTAATTTTTCTCTCTGTAAAGCTCTTCCCCTGACCAAGTACCTGCCCTACGCCTGGGCAACTTCCATACTTCCTACAGGCGCATCTACAATACTTAAAGAGACTTCTGGAGGGAAAGATCACATTAATGGTAAGAAGTCTGAGGACTGTCAATTGTTAAAGACTATCTGAAAGTGAAGCTACATTTTTAGGTATTGAAAGCACAAGTCTCATTCTTCTTCCTGACACTATCAGCCACAGATCACACCCCTCTCCTGGTCTGACTGGCAAAGCTCCCTGCAAGTGTTCAAGTCCAGACTGGACGGGGCTTGGAGCAACCTGGGATAGTGGAAGGTGTCCCAGCCCACGGCTGGGAGGTTGGAAAGAGATGATCTTTAAGGTCCCTTCCAACCCAAACCATTCAGTGATTCTGTGGTTCTGAACTTGACATAGGAAGTCCCTGGAAACAGGAACAATCTTTTCAGAGTTAAAAACCTACCCAAGAAAATCTCTCACTCTGAAACAGTGATTAGTGTGTTAATTAAGAAGGAAAATATATTAATTGTCAGATGAAGAAACATTATAATGCTACTAAATAGACATATAATTTATTGCTGTGTTACTACAATGCATTCTGTAAGCAATATTGCACACAAGTAACACAAGCAGCATTTAACCTCACATTTGCTCATCAACAACTCGGAATTTTTCTGGACAAAGGAGGGCTTCTTGCCTCAGGTATAATCAGCAAGTAAACTGAGGTAGCACTGGGCTTTTACACATTGCACCCACACGACCACCAGCCACTGAATAATAAATAATTCCATCACTGTAATATGCATGAGCAGGAGGCTGACTCACATCCAGCCAGCTTCAACAAGGCAAACAAAGAGTTTGAAAGTTATTACTAAAAAGGAGGGTGAGGTTTTTGTTTTCGTTCACTCTACATTAAGCTGTCTGTCCAAGGAGGAGATTACTTAAGATTAGAAACAGTAACAACTTGAAGGAAGTTTTTACTGAAATCTACATTTTAAACTGGGATGAGGGAAGGGAGAATGACATAATAATACTGCCCTAGTTAAGAACAGCTGAAAATTAACCTCCTATAATGAAAAGAGCAGCTGATGAGCAGCAGAGTTGTTCACACATTAATCAAGGTGTTGTAGTTCACTGTGTCTCCTTATCCTCTCTCCACATCTGTCTGCTCAGCATGCAACCAGATCTTCTGCCCTTCTATTTCCCCCCTGCCTTCCCCTCCAAACCTTCCCTTAGTAAGATATCCAAGTTTTCTGTTTCCAGGAACAGAAGACAACCCTCACAGGGATAACCCATCGGAGACACGACACAGAGCTAAGCTGGTCCCTCATTTTATTAAGACAATGGCTTTCCTCCTCATCAAAGACCGATGCGTTATTTGGCCACGTAGTTCTCCACATAATTCAAAGAGATCAGAATATTGCTGTAAAGCCAATTTCAACTGCAGCTTTTAATTAAACATCCGTTCCTCTGCAGTCAGGTAAAGGAAAACAAAGGAAGAATGAAAAGGGCAAATATAAACTTTTCAAGCTCAACATTAAAACAAAGCAAGCTAAGAGAAATGCGGTTTTCCTCACAAATGCAGACAGATTAAAATGGATAGTATAAATAAAATGCTATTACAGTCCTAGGGAGAAAACGCAGGCCTTCAAACAATAACAAATTTTGCATGGTTTTAACTGAGTCAATCAGTCAAGAAGTTCTGCTGATCACGGCTGTCCTATAATCAGTTTTCCGTTGTCTAGATTTAATTATTACTCGTGGAAGAGACCGGCATCGCTGGCACCTGCCACTTCTACTGCTAACACTGAAATAGGGAATGGTTTTACTACAAATAACCACCTCCAGCTTCATCTAGTTAAACCCAAGACAAGCACCGGTGTGATAAATCTGAAACGAAGCAATCAGCGTGACCTTTAGCAGGTTGGTATGATAAAGCCTGAAACGCTGTATTCTGCAGATAATTCACGATTAACGCAGCAGAACTTGGTGTAAGCAGTGCCCATTAATGCCCCGATTCGAGTAAGAAAAAAACAGCGAGATGCAAAGCCTTACTTAAAAATGATAACACAGAACTTGATGGGGGTTTGGTGCCCCGCTCTGGGTGGCTCAGGGGAGTTGACTGGGGTTTGGTGCCCTGTTTTTGGTCGCTTAGAGTTGTTGATGGGGGGTTTGGTGCCCTGTTTCGGGTCGCTCAGGGGAGTCGGCAGGGGTACCTGTGGCCCCCGGCAGGGCTGGGAGAGCGCTGGGGTCTGCCCATCCCGGCGGGATCGCCCTTGGGAGGCCGGGAGCCTCTCAAAGTCACCCTCCTGCGCCGCCGGGGCCGAGACCCGCGGGTGGTGCTGAAGCACCGCCGGGGCTGCGGGGGGTGCGCGGGGCCGGCACCGCACCGCGCCTGTGCCCCGACCTCTGTCCCTGCCGAAGGGTTACCGCCGGCGACTAATTAATTAATTAATTAAATAAATAATTAACCGGACACCCGAGGGGTGCCGAGAGCCGGAGCCGCCGCGATGGACACATGCGCTGCCTTTTCCCCGTCCCTGCGGGGGCAGGACCGCCCCGCACCGCCGCGGCATGGGGGGCACCGGGGAGACACGGGGGACCAGCGGCGGTCCCTACACTGCTACCCCAGGGCAGGGGACCACGGCCGGTGTAAGACCAACCCGCACCGCCCCGGCAACGGGGAGAGCCGGGGCTGGTCCCCGCACACCTCGCCGGGAGCGGGGCCGTACCTCATACTGGATGTACTGCTTCCGCCACTCGGGGGTGATGTGCGCCGCGAGGTGCTCGGCGAACTTCATCCTGCCGCCGCCGCCGGGCCGGGGCCGCACTCGCTCCGCGCCCGCGGAGCCGCCTCGGCGGCGCCTGGCTGCAAACGGGCGTCGGTAGTGGGGGGCGGGGGGGGTCCGCCGCCACCGCACATGGGCCCCCGCCCGCCCGCCCCGCCACTCCTCGGCCCGCCTCGGGCCTCCTCAGCGCCGCCCCGCCGCTGCCGCCGCCTCCGCCGCCGCCATGTTCGCCACCGCCTCCCGCCGTCACCGCCCGCAGCCAACCGGCACCGGCACCGCGCGGCCCCGCGAGCCGCCCGCCCACCGCCGCGGGGCGGGGCCTCCGCGCCGGGACACGCCCCCCCGGGCACGCCCCTGCCGCCGGCTCCGCTCGGTCACCGCCGCCCCGGGGGCGGGGCCTCAAAATGGCCGCGCCTCTTCCATTCGGCCACGCCCCTCCCGTGAGGGGGGCGGTTCCCGCTCGCGCCTCCCGCAGGCGCCCCCCAGCGGCCCACGCGGGTTTTTGGGAAGGGATTTTGGGGAGCGGAGGTGTCACCCGAAAGAGACCCTCGGGATGGCGGGGATGGCCCCGTCGTGGCCGTGGAGGCTCTGGGGCAGAGCCAGGGGGAGGACTGGGCTCTTTGGAGATGGGATGGGATGGGATGGGATGGGATGGGATGGGATGGGATGGGATGGGAATAGGAATGGGGTGTGGATGAACATGGGGATGGGGATGAGAATGGGAATGAGATAGGATGGGAAAGGAAATGGGAAGAGACAGAGATGGAAGAAGATAGAGATGGGCTAGGATAGGGAAGGGAATTGGACGTGATGAGCCGGGAATATGATGGCATGGGGGTAAGATGGGATGAGAATGGAACAGGATGAGGGTGGAAATTGTATGGGAAAAGGATGGAGATGGGAAGGGGATGGGATGAGAGGGAAATGGGGATGAGAATGGGATGGAGATGGAGATGAGATGAAGATGAGGTGAAATGGGAATAGCTGGAAAAGGGAGAAGTGTGGCAGGGAGAGTGTTGTGCATGGGGGAAAAGAGGTGAGGGGATGGGGAGGGACCAGCCAGGGGAAAGCCATAGGGATGGGGAAAGAGTAGGGGAAAATGCAAGAAAGATGAGTAAGAATTGAGGGAGGAGGGAAACTGAGATGACAGGCCACTAAAGGCTGGGGGGAAAGGGAAAGAAAGAGAAGACAGTGCAAAGAAAAAAGCAGAAGGGAAAAGAAAGGGGAGGGGAAGAAAAGGAAAATTCTCCAAAGGTTGCACGATCTCCACAGCCTTTCTGGTGCAGAGTGGGGCTGGGTGAGGGGGAGTGGGGAACTCAGGGCAGCTCTTGGAGCAAACCCACCTGCACTGGAGCACAGCTGCCCTGGAATACAGACACCCCTAGGGGCTGGTGGGTTCAGTACCCGATGTGTTACGAAGTGAGAGACCAAACTGGAGCAATTCAGAGTGAAGCTGCTGCTCGGTTATTCCCAGGATTCTCAGCGGCCCTAATCCTGCCCCTCCCCAGTTCCCAGATTTTGTAAACTTGCTGCATTTGGGATTGATTTTGGTTTCCTTCGAGCCTCCCAAACTTTGGCACAACTTCAGGTGGCAGTTTTCAGCTTTTTCCCATCCTCACAGGGCCAATCCCATCCCGGCTGTGGCCCGTGGGCACCACAACATTCCTCCCTGTCACCGTAGCAGCTGCTGGAGCACCGCTCCCACCGACACCCACAGAGCTCGTTTGCTGAGGAGATTTACGGGGGTCCTGTCACAGGCCTGGGACCTGTGATTTGCGATGGCTGAGATTCCCCAGCGGCAGCGACAGCGGCGCTCGCTAATGCCACCTCTTAATTACGTTTGCAGCAAACCCTTTAACGAGCAGAGAGCATTAGTGCCCTTCATCCGAAACTCCGCACTCAGCAAGCCTGCCCGGTGCTGAGCTCGGCGCGAGCCAGCCGGGGTGTCACAGCTTGACTTACATTTCGCAGGTCACCAGCTTTTGAATGCATCACCTTGGCAGGCGTGTGCCCGATAACATCGCCCGGGGGCTGAGCCGGCCCCCGCCACCGGCCGAGGCACCGGCTCCGACGAGAGCCGCGACCCTTTGAACGCTGCGGGGGCTTCCAGAGATAACGTGCGGCGTGGGGGAAGGAAAAGCGATTAAGAAAGAAATGTTCTCTTTATTGTTTGCTGGACGCCTTGCCTGAAGTATGTCCCGAGACGTATAATAAGCTAATGTCTTCTGATTTGACAGCTTGCGGATTCCGTGATGGAAAATAACCATCCCCCCCTCCTCCCTTTATTTATCTTATACTAATAAAAGTTATTTATTGATGTTTGCAAAAAAGACAGACAATAGCAAGGGAGGCAGTTTAGAGGCTGGGCTCCTTCTTACTGCCGTTGCCCTGTAGCAACAACTCCATTTAAATATCTGATTGGCAAATCACTGCCTCCCGTTATCAGACACCCTTTGGGACCACACTTAGCATCATAGTATTTCACTGCTCTGCTGGGACTCAGGGCTTTCCGACTCCTTCAAAGGTTTCAAAACCTTCAGCTCTGCACTTCCAGGCTTGGGGGGGGGAAAGGCAGGAAGGGAGAGAGGGCAGGAGAAGCCTTAAATGAAAGAGAAAAGGCCACCACTGCCAGACCCTGCTGCCTTCTGCCCATGGCGGGGTGGAGGGCAGGCAGGGAGAATGCAGGCAACGCCAAGGAGGGATGGGGATTCCGACTGACCCCGGTCTTGGGTCTGGATCCCAGGCCCTGTGCCTCAGGTCTGGATGCTGGTTCTCCATGCCTCCAGTCTGGATTCCAGTCCCCAAACCTCAGATCTGGATCCCACTCCCCACACCTCATTTGCACCAGGTTTCCACGTTTTCCCCATCTCTCTCTTTTACAGGAGAGAGTTTGCATTGTGATTTCCCCCGTGCTGTTGTGGTTACGAAAAAAAAATCATAAAAGTAATGTTATTTGCATTTTAAAAACAAGCAAGGAGAAACCAGAGTGGGCTTTCCGCCAGTGCAGTCTGGCACTTGCTTTGTTGGGAGTGTATAGAATAATTTATAAATAGCATGGTGGGTTTTTTTGAAATGTATAATTATACTTTTAAACCTCCTGCATCGCTGGGGAAAAGGAGCCTTCAAAAAGAGCTTTACAAAAAGAACCAAAGGAAAAAAATTCTTCGCTGGCATTCATAAAATCACAAAGAGGAGGGTTTTCCATAGCAGGAGACATCGCAGGATACCCGTGGGCAACCATTCCCACTCCTCTCCTCCCACATCCTCCTCAGGCAACTGGATTGTAAGAAGCCTGGACATTTAGGAGCATCATGGGAGGGGACAGTTTAGCAGCACGACATCCCCACGAGCAGAGCGGGACATGCTGAGCCTGGACCATGGAGTGGGTCAATATAAGGGGGATCAGGGAAGATAAATTCATCTCCTCTCCACTGAAACCAGAAGAAATTGTGCCCAAGCCCAGGGGTGTGGGAGTAGCAGTGTACCCCAATTTGAGTGCAGAGGCAGCAGGGGCACTGTGTGAGGCAACAGCAGCTTTCTGGGTCCTTCACTGCCCTGCCCTGCCCTGCCCATGTGGTGAACCCTGCTCCAGAGGGAAGACCAGGGGCTTCACTGCCACTGCTTGGAAAGAAAGGTATGGAATAAATACAGAAGCAAAAGCAGGTTGGGGAGAGCTTGATGTGGAACGAAGAGGGGAATTTAGTAAATCACACCAGGAGATGCTGTTCCAGCTTCCAGGATCAATAGAGCATCAGCCCTGGGCTTCAGACACTCTCAGCATCCTCTGGCCAGCCCCAAACCTTCCTATTATGGCCTCCAATGATAGTGGTCTTGAGAAATGTGGTCGATATATCAGATTTCCCAGGGACAGTGGTGCAAAAATGCACAAATCCTCTGGCAGCCTGGGCTGGAGCTATTGATTTCTCACACATTTTCCCTCTCCGCCGGTACTGACAGCAGATGAGGGCGTGATGATGAGCATCAGGAGCTGGGGGGTGGTCCCGGACCCCAGGGCAGAGACAGTGCACAAGGTCAGACTGGCAGTGGCACAGCCCAATCCCCTGGGAGCTGTTAGGGTGTTTGTACAGCCAGGAGAGCTGCCTGCAGCAGGGTTTTTAAGCCAGGAGGAGCGGTGGTTTCCAGGGCATAATGCACTGATCTGAGTGGGTCTGATTCCAGCGGCAGGGATGTTTGTGTCAATCCATCCCTCTTCCAAACATTGTCCCAACAGTCATCTCCTCCCACAGCTTTTCAAAGCATGGTAAGAGGATGCTTTTGTACCACTTCAGGATGAGACCTGCCAGGAGGGGCTGCCTTGGTTGCAGCAGGGTCACTTTACCCACCAGCTGAATTTGATCTGTTGGGACATGAGCCCATCACAGAGGTGGATTTAGGACTCAGGATTTCCAGCAGCCATCCACAGGGATGGGACAGCCCTGGCCCCAGCTGACAGCTCGTGGGAATGTGGGTATGTGGGGCATAACCATGCCCTACCAGTGTTACACATCTCCCCTGCGTTCCCCAGGGCAGGTTTTTCCCCATTCATTGCTCACCCAGTGCCCAAGTGCCTGATCTCGAAAATCCCAAAGTCAGGCAACAACGTAGCTGTGACTGCAAGCCCCATGGGTAGAGGTTTGATTGCCACTGAAACACTTAGGGATGCAGAAATATGGAGTGAAAAGCACCTCCCCTTTGGCAGGAGCCCACTCTGTGGCGGGAGCAGGGCTGCCCCCGTGCAGGGGTGACCTTTCCAGGGATGACTCACGACCGACGCATTCACAGCCACGAGCGGGCAGCAGCTCCTCACGGCTCACACGTGTCCCCTCTGCTTTTGCTGGAGATCACAGCATTGTCCTGCCTGGAAACCCAGCCAGGGAATATGAAATAACCCATCTGCCCAGATGGTTTAAGGCAAGATGTCCCTGCCAAGTGGCTTCAGGGAGTGCAGGACCACGGAGGGGTGAGCCTCAGGACGCTGTGCCAGCGGTGGCAGTGCTGGGGACTCACTATGCTGCCTAAAATAGGGAGCAGATGGGGGGTTTCACGGCCTTCGCTGGTGTGTAAGTGATTGCTCCTGGACGGTTTCCAATCCATATATACGTGTCTGGTTTAATTTATGCACGTTCGCTTCGTGCGAGGAGATGGCAGCTGACCTGTGGTTAAGAAAACTGAATACCCTGAAAAGGTCTAAAACTAGAGAAGAAAAAAGAGCTGCTTCCTCTGAGCCTTGGAGCCACCTGGGCTGCTTCCAGGAGAGCCAGGGAGGTGCCTCCAACCTCCCTGATCCAGTCCCAGGGCTGCCCCACTGCTCTATCCCCCTCGAAGCTGAAGGCAGTTTGTCTCCAAAGCACCTCACTGTGTCCATAGCATTGCCCTGCCATGCCCTGGGGCAGGATGGACCATTGTCCTTTGAGGATATTTTCCAGGAGACAGGGGCTGGTAAAGTGCCAGATGGTCTTGGGTCTGTTCCCATTCTGTTTACCCCAACATTACCTGCCTTGTTAAACACACCCACCCCCCCCCCCCGGCTGCTGGCCCCTTCACAAGGGGATACACCACACTAGGGGGGTGAAGGAAGGGGGTCAGCACCCACCAAACAGCAGGAAGGGAGGTGATCTGGGACAAGAAACAGCATCCATGGAGCTGCTGCTGCCAGTTCACACAGCCAATGCCGCTGTCAGAGCGGAGCCACAGCAGGTTGTGGCAGAAACACAAGATATCAACACTTCTTGGTGCATCTCTGCTGCAGGCACCCATCTGCCACGAGCACAATAAAGGCTGGGGGAACCCCGTTTTCTGTGCCATCCCCACGGTGAAGATGGACAATGGCTGGGGCCGTACCTTGGTGTTGGTGCAAAGATACTTTATGTTTGGTAAATGGTCCTGCTGGGAAGAGTAGCCCATCCCCACATGTGACACCACGTGTAACCACACACTGGAAGACGTGTCACTGCAGTTCTCTGCACTAAACCTCTGACCCTTACCCAGCGTCTGTGACAGCAACAAGAAGCTGAGGTGTGTGGTAACAGCTATGGCAGAGACCTCTAAAGCTGGATGGACTTCCTAGGAGTTTTTGGAAATCCTGACATAGCTCTGTGGGGATTTTAACAACCTCTGAACCTTATCAAAGTGCACAAAAGGACACGTTAGGAGGTTGTAATCACTTGAGGGTAGATCTCTTCTCCCAGGTGACAGGACTGGAGGAAATAGCCTCAAGTTGCACCAGAGGAGATTTAGATTGGATATTAGGAAAGACTTCTTCACAGAA
>NW_020955612.1:694726-697040 GCF_003031625.1 Empidonax traillii | reverse complement strand
GACATAGCTCTGTGGGGATTTTAACAACCTCTGAACCTTATCAAAGTGCACAAAAGGACACGTTAGGAGGTTGTAATCACTTGAGGGTAGATCTCTTCTCCCAGGTGACAGGACTGGAGGAAATAGCCTCAAGTTGCACCAGAGGAGATTTAGATTGGATATTAGGAAAGACTTCTTCACAGAAAGGGTGGTTACGCACTGGAACAGGCTGCCCAGGGCAGTGGTAGAATCAAGGTCCCTAAAAGAGTTCAAGAAACATGGGGATATAGTGCTTAGGGATATGGTTTAGTGGTGAATACAGTGCTGCTGGGTTAATGTCTGGACTGGATGATCTTAGAGGGCTTTTCCAACTTAAACTGATTTTCTGGCAGCTGCTCCTGCCAAACCTGGCTTGACCCTGCCTGGCTTGAGCCTTCCATCATGAGCATCCCTAGGGTGGACAAGCCCTGCTGATGTCCCCAGTGGGTTGCAGGGGACAGACCTTGTACACAGCAAGCTCCTGGGACAGCATTAGTTTAGGCTGTTACTCCATGAAGAGTCCTGTTTGGCCTGGAGAAGGAATCGTGGCTGAGTTTGAACTAGTCATATTTCCAGTCTCTGACAGCAGCCGGGGACCAGACACAGCCTGGCTTTGTCCTCACTGTAGAAACTAGTCCTAGTGCTGCAAACCTCACATATGTGGAACCCCCACAGCATTTCTTGGTGTCACCGAGCAATGCCAGCAGGTTTGGCGAGGGTTACCCTCACAACCTGAGACCCCCATTCCTGCAGGTCTTCTCTGGCTCCAAACATCGTCGTGATTTTATGTGGCTGGCAGGAATTACTCTGAAACCCTTCTCTTGCTAACAGGGACCACTGAATGGGCAGGGGCTCAGACACCAGGGCAGCGTGGAGGAGCGTTCCCTTCCTCTGAACCACCCCAGCCTGACCCCTCGGGACACACCGACCTGCATCCTGAGCCCTGCCCGCTCTATTTTATAGCCAAAACAAGCCATAAATCTCCCTCCACACAGAGCTGGAAGGTGCAGTTGCTTTTCTGCGGTGCAGGTTTTTTCTTGTAGCATCACGTGAGGGAAATCTGTAAGTAAAAGTCAGGCTGGAGCCATTTATAACGGCAGTGAAGTGATTGTTACTGCTGACAGCTGCAATTACAGGCACTCCCTTCCACCGCTCCGCACCAGAGGAGAGCGGAGCCTGCACCCGAAGCAGCTTTTCCAGAGCTGCAGCCCTGCTCCTGTGGACCTTGTCACCCACAGGTAGCGCTTGGGGGGGCTTCAGGGAAGAATGTAGGACTGGGAGTAACCCCCAGTAAGGAGAGTTTGGGGATGGATGCAGGATGGTCCCTAGTAAGGAGAGCTCATCAGCTGATGTTCATCTCCGAGGGCAGGACAGGGGTTTAACCTGCAGGACCAGACAGCAGGTCCAAGAGCTCACCAGGGAGAAACGCTGCTGGTGGCCCCAGGTAACCCCAAGCTGAGGTGCAGGTGAGGGCAGCATCCCAGCAGGATCATTGCCAGGCACCTCTTTCCAACACCGTGGTCTAGATCTCCTGCCTGTGACGTGTTTGGTGTGAGCGAGGCAGGTCAGCACTGGGGTGCCATCAGTGGCAGCAGCCAGGGAGCTGCCCAGGGATTTGGGAGCAGGGGACCAGAGGCATGCAGAGAACCTTGCCTGGAGGAGATGAGGAGGACTAGGAGAGATCTGTGGTGTTGCATTGACAGGGCAGTGACAAACAGCCATTACTGGATGTGAGGTGAGGGGGGGCTGACAAGAGGCAGGGTAGTGTGGAGGTGGCAGCCCCACAGCAGCCCAACCTCAGCTGGGCTTTCCTGTTTAATGCCTCAGCTCTGTCTTCTCTACACAGTTTCAGAGGAACTGAATCATCCAAAACTGAGTTAAATTTCATAATTATCTTAGCTGAAAAAAAAGCACCCATAAGAAATGACCTTTGCTTTTACTGTTTTCAATGAAATAACACCCCAGGGTTTGTTTCAAAACTAAGGACTCTGCTGCGGTTGCTGCATGGCGACTACACCACTTCCCTGGGCAACCTGTTCCAGGGCTTGGAAACTCTCTCCATGAAGAAATTTTTCCCAATAGCTAATCTAAAATTCTCCTTGTGCAAGCTGAGGCCATTTCCTCTCATCCTGTCACTTATTACCTGGGAGGAGAGACTGACACCCATCTCACTATAACATCCTTTCAGGGAGTCGTAGAGAGTGATAAGGTCTCCCACGAGCCTCCTTTTCTGCAGGCTAAACAGCCAGACTTTCCTGCTGAAAAAAAAATTAAAAAAAAAAAAAAAAAAAAAAAA
>NW_020955612.1:634248-694705 GCF_003031625.1 Empidonax traillii | reverse complement strand
AGCTCTGTGGGGATTTTAACAACCTCTGAACCTTATCAAAGTGCACAAAAGGACACGTTAGGAGGTTGTAATCACTTGAGGGTAGATCTCTTCTCCCAGGTGACAGGACTGGAGGAAATAGCCTCAAGTTGCACCAGAGGAGATTTAGATTGGATATTAGGAAAGACTTCTTCACAGAAAGGGTGGTTAAGCACTGGAACAGGCTGCCCAGGGCAGTGGTAGAATCAAGGTCCCTAAAAGAGTTCAAGAAACATGGGGATATAGTGCTTAGGGATATGGTTTAGTGGTGAATACAGTGCTGCTGGGTTAATGTCTGGACTGGATGATCTTAGAGGGCTTTTCCAACTTAAACTGATTTTCTGGCAGCTGCTCCTGCCAAACCTGGCTTGACCCTGCCTGGCTTGAGCCTTCCATCATGAGCATCCCTAGGGTGGACAAGCCCTGCTGATGTCCCGAGTGGGTTGCAGGGGACAGACCTTGTACACAGCAAGCTCCTGGGACAGCATTAGTTTAGGCTGTTACTCCATGAAGAGTCCTATTTGGCCTGGAGAAGGAATCGTGGCTGAGTTTGAACTAGTCATATTTCCAGTCTCTGACAGCAGCCGGGGACCAGACACAGCCTGGCTTTGTCCTCACTGTAGAAACTAGTCCTAGTGCTGCAAACCTCACATATGTGGAACCCCCACAGCACTTCTTGGTGTCACCGAGCAATGCCAGCAGGTTTGGCGAGGGTTACCCTCGCAACCTGAGACCCCCATCCCTGCAGGTCTTCTCTGGCTCCAAACATCGTCGTGATTTTATGTGGCTGGCAGGAATTACTCTGAAACCCTTCTCTTGCTAACAGGGGCCACTGAATGGGCAGGGGCTCAGACACCAGGCAGTGTGGAGGAGCGTTCCCTTCCTCTGAACCACCCCAGCCTGACCCCTCGGGACACACCGACCTGCATCCTGAGCCCTGCCCGCTCTATTTTATAGCCAAAACAAGCCATAAATCTCCCTCCACACAGAGCTGGAAGGTGCAGTTGCTTTTCTGCGGTGCAGATTTTTTCTTGTAGCATCACGTGAGGGAAATCTGTAAGTAAAAGTCAGGCTGGAGCCATTTATAACGGCAGTGAAGTGATTGTTACTGCTGACAGCTGCAATTACAGGCACTCCCTTCCACCGCTCCTCACCAGAGGAGAGCGGAGCCTGCACCCGAAGCAGCTTCTCCAGAGCTGCAGCCCTGCTCCTGTGGACCTTGTCACCCACAGGCAGCGCTTGGGGGGGTTTCAGGGAAGAATGTAGGACTGGGAGTAACCCCCAGTAAGGAGAGTTTGGGGATGGATGCAGGATGGTCCCTAGTAAGGAGAGCTCATCAGCTGATGTTCATCTCCGAGGGCAGGACAGGGGTTTAACCTGCAGGACCAGACAGCAGGTCCAAGAGCTCACCAGGGAGAAACGCTGCTGGTGGCCCCAGGTAACCCCAAGCTAAGGTGCAGGTGAGGGCAGCATCCCAGCAGGATCATTGCCAGGCACCTCTTTCCAACACCATGGTCTAGATCTCCTGCCTGTGACGTGTTTGGTGTGAGCGAGGCAGGTCAGCACTGGGGTGCCATCAGTGGCAGCAGCCAGGGAGCTGCCCAGGGATTTGGGAGCAGGGGACCAGAGGCATGCAGAGAACCTTGCCTGGAGGAGATGAGGAGGACTGTGAGAGATCTGTGGTGTTGCATTGACAGGGCAGTGACAAACAGCCATTACTGGATGTGAGGTGAGAGGGGGCTGACAAGAGGCAGGGTAGTGTGGAGGTGGCAGCCCCGCAGCAGCCCAACCCCAGCTGGGCTTTCCTGTTTAATGCCTCAGCTCTGTCTTCTCTACACAGTTTCAGAGGAACTGAATCATCCAAAACTGAGTTAAATTTCATAATTATCTTAGCTGAAAAAAAAAAGCACCCATAAGAAATGACCTTTGCTTTTACTGTTTTCAATGAAATAACACCCCAGGGTTTGTTTCAAAACTAAGGACTCTGCTGCGGTTGTTGCATGGCGACTACACCACTTCCCTGGGCAACCTGTTCCAGGGCTTGGAAACTCTCTCCATGAAGAAATTTTTCCCAATAGCTAATCTAAAATTCTCCTTGTGCAAGCTGAGGCCATTTCATCCTGTCACTTATTACCTGGGAGGAGAGACTGACACCCATCTCACTATAACATCCTTTCAGGGAGTAGTAGAGAGTGATAAGGTCTCCCACGAGCCTCCTTTTCTGCAGGCTAAACAGCCAGACTTTCCTGCTGAAAAAAAAAAATTAAAAAAAGAAAAAAAAAAAAAAAGAAAAAAAAAAGAAAAGATGGGAAAGTGGATGGATGGAGCAGAAGGCTGAGTAAAATGAAACAAAAGAGAAGCTTTTTGTGTTTGTTACTCACCAAGCAAAACACCCTAGGTTAACCAAGCTGACATTTCTCCTTTATGTTGCAATTTAGAAAACAGAATACATGCAGCACTTCACCTGACTAACCCAAACTGAAAAGACTTAGTGCTGACATCTCTCTCTGCACAGAAAGATCCACTGTTTACATAGCTCTGGTTCCAACCTTTGAACCGCTGGTCAGCCTCTATGTCGCAACCACACTGTTGCTGATGTCAGCCCAGCAAGGCTTTGGGCACTCTAGGGGAGCAGCGCTCAGCACCTGCCAGAGGAGTTTTTTCCATCAGCATTTAAGAGGTTTAATGATATGCTGGGAGAGGGGAGATTTATGCACTTCTGAGGAGGGGTTATGCATTTCTTTCCCGTCGTGGATACTGATTTGTATTCAGCACAGCACGGGAATTTATGGAAGGAGGGAATCAATGTTTTATTGATATCTAAAAAAACCTACATGATGGATGTGCTAATTACACATTTTTCTCCCGGACTCCCTTTATTCTACACAAACAAACGGCCCTGCTGCTATAACAAATGCAGGTAAAATGTGTAGCAGAGCCAAACTCTGTGGAGGGGATGTATGTGAGGCAGACCTTGCTGGTACCAGAGCGGAGACCTCAGTCCTTTGTTTAGCTTCTTCCCTGGCCAGTATCGAATTTTGGTCTCCTGTTGCCTGTGACTCCATTTCCATTTCATGGAAATCACGTCCCTTGTCAGGGACAGGGGGGCATGGCCCTCAGAGCCACGCCGTGGGTTCCCGGCTGCTATGGCAGTTACTGATTCCCAAAAATACCGAGCAGGACGTGCGTGTGCTGTGCCTTGCTAAGAGGGGACATGCAGGGGGAAAAACAAGCAGGGGTTTTTTTATCTCTCTGCTGAAACAGTGAGTGTACAGGGGAGAGGGACAGCGGTCAGTGGTCATCTCCCCTTCTCCCCGTCTCTCTCTCCTACTGCAGGAGTGAAGGAGAGCCAAGTGCTTTGATATGTGCAGCAATACATGTAAAAAATCCATATTCCAGATGGAAATCACAGCTCAAGACAGGCAAACACTGCCCTGTCTCTGTCTGACAAGCCTGAGCCCCGTGCAAGCCTTCCTCCTGTGCTCCAGGCAGGGAAGGATGGTGGCTCTGCTCAGTGCAGGGAGGGTCTGTGCTCTGGGGTCTGCTTTCTGCACGGGGGATGTGGGATTTGGGGAGCCACCAGAGCAGGGAAAGGACCTCCTGGGTGCAGCACTCAGAACTGATACCAGAAGTGGTAGAAGCACAGAAGAGGGGGTAGGATTAAACACAGAGCCCAACGTGTCGCCCCAAAGCGCTGCCTGATGGAAACTGGCAGCACAGCTTGGGTGTTCCCAGTGAGGGCTTTGTGATCTTAGGGGCCAGGGGAAAAGCTCCACGAGGATGTTTGGCAAAGGCAAAGGCTCAGTTAGGAGTGAGTCCCTCTCAGTCTCTCCCATGCCTTGGCACAAGGATGGTGGGAGGCACGATGAGAAGGAGGCTTCTCCCCCTGGGATGTGGGGCCAAGGGGCAAATCTCAAAAGTGGTGAGTGAGACGAAGAAAACGAGGAGCAGAAAGAGGACATATGCAATGGGTAGCCTGGAGGAGCTCAGGAGACTGAAGGGGATGTTTATTAACCAGAGGAGCAACTCTGCCTGCAGCAGAGGGGACATATGCTGCGTCGAGATGTGATGGGGGCTGTGCCACAGGATGAGAGTGTGCCTGGGGCTCCCCCTGCTCCCTGTGCCCCTCACCCTCAGGAGGCACACACATCCTCAGCTTGTTCCTCCTCCAAAGACAGGTGTCTCCCATGTGGCTACAAAAAAACCAGCTTTTAATTGCCTCTTTCTCTTTTTGTTGTGGGGCCAAAAAAAAAAAAAAAAAAAAAAGGTAATCACAGCCTAGCTCACAGAGATCCCTTCAGATGTTGCTTTCAGGCTGGCCGAGGTCTGCAAGGTCTGCACAGGGACAATGACAGGTCTCCAGGCTGACCAGCAGGATGGATATGATAATTATGCAGGGATATTTTTTCCCTGCTTGGCACTGCTGGTCACAGCCTGTTATTGCGTCTCTGCAATCCCAGCATGGGACTCAGAGCTGACTTGCACATGAAGCCTGTGCAAGGGCCCTGCATTATTTTCTTTAATGCTTAGTGCCTGTAATGCCTCTGGTTTTGTGTGCTCTGCAGCCCCAGGGCTGGAAGAATGGGCTGAGTTTGGCCCAGCTCATACTGGGGCTCTCCCAGTTTGCAAGGTGTGGCTGGTGCACGCAGAACAAGGATATCAGCACTGGCGTCCCCCAAGCCCCCATCCTGCTCTCTCCCGGGCTGCTGGGGACCAGCAGCTACATAAACATCATCTCACAGAGCTGGTGCAGTGTGTCTGAGCCCAGCATCCCCATCCTCAGTGTTTCCATGCCAGGCTCCTGAAACCGCCGTGGGCACCCTGCATCAAACCTGCTCCCAACACCTGCCAAAGCGAGGGGGTGGAGGAAGGATCAGGTCCTCGGTGCTGTCGCTCTTTTGAAAAAAAAAAAAAAAAAAAAAAAAAGGCAAGGAAAAAGTGAGAGAGAGCTGGTAAGAGCTGCGAGTGCTCTAGAGGAGAGATCCAGCAGCAAGGCGACGAGGCCTCTCTCACCATGGAGACGCGTGCGGAGGGCTGTGCGCTCCAGTTCATTCGCTGCAAGGACCTTTCCCAAGCTATTCAAAGGGGATTTCTCCCCCCGCCAGCCTGCCCGGGCTGCCTGCTGAACGCCGGAGGGCTGGGACCCGGGCTGTGCCTCCCCTCGGCGAGCGGGGGTGGTCGGGGTGATTCCGGCAGCTGGATGGAGCCTCACGGCTTGTGGTGGGGAGAGGCGGGAGGAGGAGTTTGCTGTAAATATTGCTGTCGGTTTATGAGGCTGGGTGCTAATCAGTTATAGATAGATAAAAAGGTAGATAGACAGATAGAGACATATTTTTTATTTGCAAGTGGCACAGCCAAGTTGTTTTTCCCCCTGCCCAGTTCAAACCTGGGCTTCATTTCCACTGTATACAGGCAAGCAGGCTGTGGAGGGCAGAGACCCACTCGCAGGATACACTTTGTCCCCTCAAGCAGGCAGCCACGGGCAGAGCAAGTGCTTGCAGGCACATTTCTGGCTGCAGCACAGCCAAACCGATCTCTGCTCTGGTGCTGAGCAGATACTGGGACCCCACTGACCCACTCAGTCTGGGATATAGGGGTCCCCTCCTGCCCTGTGCAGGACTGTGGTGTCGCTACACTCCTGTGGTTGGATCCCAACTCCCTACTTGTGTGCACAGCCCAGGGACAGGCATGGCTTGGTGGCCCAGTGGGAGAGTGGTGGCAGCCCTGCATGCCCAGCGCTCCAGTGATCACAGAATTACAGAATATTCTGATTTGGAAGGCACCCACGAGGATCATCAAGTCCAGCTCCTGGCCCTGCACAGGACAGCCCTGGGGATCACACCACGTCCCTGAGAGCGTTGTCCAAACGTTTCTTGAGCTCTATCAGGCGTGGGGCCGTGATCACTTCCCTGGGGAGCCTGTTCAGTGTCCAACCATTCTCTGGGTGAAAAATCTTTCCCTAAGATCCAACCTGACCTCTCCCCTGGCACAGCTTCATGCTCTTCCCTCAAGTCCTATCACTGTGATGCTCCAGCTTGCTGCTCTGGATGTTCTGTGGCTCTTTTCACACTAAGTAAAACCTCCAGCACTCAGTGAGGCTGTGAAGAGAGTTAAGAGGATAAAAGCCATCTTATTCCTGTAACCGATGGAAGGTCTTTTTTTAACACAGCTCCCGCATTTCCCCCTGCAAGTCCCCCGCCCCGCTCCCGCCGGGACCGTCCCGGCGCGGCCCGCGAGTGCCCTCCAGCGGCCCCGGGAGGAGGAGGAAGAGGAGGAGGAAGAGGAGAGATGCTCTGCTATGGTGAGACCCCACCTGAAATGCTGCGCCCAGCTCTGGTGCCCCCGAGATAAAAAGGACACATGGAACTGCTGGAGCGAGTCCAGAGAAGGGCCATGAAGTTGATAAGGAGACTGGAGCACCTCCCCTGTAGAGAGCTGGGGGTGTTCAGCCTGGAGAAGAAAAGGTTGCATGGAGACCTCACAGCACCTTGCAGTGTCTGAAGAGGCTACAGAGAAGCTGGGGAGGGAATCTTCATCGGGAACTGTAGTGATAGGGTAGGGGGGAATGGGTACGAATGCAAAGAGGGGAAATTTAATTTAGATATTAGGAAGTTTTTTACCGTGAGGGTAGTGAGACACTGGCACAGGTTGTGTGGATGCCCCAGCCTCGGCAGCGTTCAAAGCCAGGTTGGATAAAGCCTTGAGCAACCTGGTGTGGTGGGAGGTGTCCCTGCCCATGGCAGGGGGGTTTGGGACTAGATGAGCTTTAAGGTCCATTCCAACCCCTTTAACATTCTATCGTTTTAGGATTTGGCTTGTACCAGCCACAGTGTGGCCAGCAGGACCAGAACAGTGACTGCCCCCTGTGCTGGGCACTAGTGGGGTCAGTTCTGCGCTCCTCAATTCGGGAAGGACATGGAGATGCTGGAGTGGATCCAGAGCTGGAGAAGGGTCTGGAGCCCAAGTCCGATGAGGAGCAGCTGAGGGAGCTGGGAGTGCTCAGCCTGGGGAAAAGAAGGCTCGGGGGGACCTTCTCACTCTCTACAACCACCTGAGAGGAGGTTGTAGTGAGCTGAGTATCTACCTGTTCTCCCAGGTAACAAGCCACAGGATGAGAGGAAGCGGCCTCAACTTACGCCAGGGGAGGCTTAGATTGGATATCAGGAAATCATTTTTTTTTTTTTTTTTCTAAAGGAAAGAGTTGTCAGTCATTGGAACAGGCTGCCCAGGGCAGCGGTGGGGTCAGCACCCCTGTAAGTGTTCAAAAACCGCCTGGGGACGCTGTTTAACGGCGGAACGCTGGGTGCGCGGGCGCGCGTTTCCCGCGGTCGGCGCGGGGGCGCGTACCGAGGCGCGCAGGGGGGGCCGGTTTAGCGGGCGGACCGGCGCGGGCGCGGGCCGCCATGGCGTCGCCCCCGCTGTCGGCGGCGGGCGGGAGCGGCGCCGAGCACAGCTCGGGCTCCGAGGCGGCGCCGCCGCCGCCGCCGGGCCGAGACCTGCCCGCGCTCTTCGAGCAGGCGGCCGAGCGGCTGCCCGCGCTGCTGCCCGCCGCCAGCAAGGAGCAGCTGCTCTACCTGTACGCCCGCTACAAGCAGGTGAGGCGGGACCGGCCCGCCCGCGGTACGAGAAGGGGCTGCGGCGGGGGCGAGGGCGGGGCCCCAGGGGCTGGGCACGGGGCTTTCTCGGGGCCACGGGGCTGCCGCCGAACCGCGGCGGTGTCAAGGGGAGAGTTGTGTCCCGCGTCTGTCCCCCCGGCTGCGTGTGCGGTGGCACAGGGATGGAGCCCGGTGGGAAAGGGATGGAGCCCGGTGGGACACAGCCCCGTGCGGTTCGGGCGAGAGTGGTTGGGAAGTGTCCCAGCAGCGGGAAAGGACCTGCGGGTGCTGGTCGTGCCCCGGTGGCCCAGAAGGCCAAGGGCATCCTGGCCTGTGTCCGCGATGATGTGGCCACCGGGGCAGTGCCTGCCACCCTGTGCCGGACACTGGTGAGGCTACACCTCGAATTCCGGCATCAGTTTTGGGCTTCTCGACTCAGGAAGGACATTGAGGTGCTGCAGCAAGTCCAGAGAAGGGAATGGACCTGGGGAAGGGTCTGGAGTGCATGTCCTGTGAGGAGCAACCAAGGGAATTGGAGGGGCTCAGCCTGCAGAAAAGGAGGCTTGGGGGGACCTTCTCGTTCTCTACAAATCCATCGGTTGGAGGGACATTGGAGCCAGGTGGGGGTCAGGCTCTTCTTCCAGGTAACAAGCCAAGAGGAAATGGCCTTCACCTGTGCTAGGGGAGGTTCAGGTGGGACATCAAGGAGAATTTCATCGTGAAAGGGTTGTTAGCCATTGGAATGGGTTGCCCAGAGAGGTGGTGGAGTCACCAACCCTGGAAGTGTTCAAAAAAAACAAGTAGACACTGCACTTCACCATACTGTTTAGTGGGAATGGTGGTGTTTGGTCAAAGGCTTGACTTGGTCTTAGGGCTCTTTTCCAGCCTTTATGATTCCATGAGATTGGTTCAACTTTGGCAGGCTTCACGGTGGTTTGAAACCGGGTGTTGGTGTGGAGGATTTGGCCATTGTCCTTGGCAGGGATGTGTCATGGGTGGGTTGGTGGCCTATTGGAGTGTCCCTGAGGCTTTGTGGAGGAACTTGGCTGATAATCCCACTGCCTCGCCTGTGTTTTCCCAGCTCCCTGTGTCTGCTGGGAGATGAGGTGCTGGGATGGGATGGAGAAGAAGTGCAGAGCGCCCACCTCCCCATCAGAGACAGTGGGGACCTGCGCTGCTGACCCAGGGTGGGCACTGCAGCTTTGGGGCTCTGCTGTGACCACACAAAGAATGTGCCTGGGAAGATCTGTCAGCGAAAGGGTTTAGAGAGGACTGGGAAACTGAACTGGCTGGTTCTGGTTGTAACCTTGAACAGGAGTCCTTTACCCCTTCAGTCTCTGTGAACTGAGCGAGCTGTAGGAGGCACCCTGTGGGAACGTACACAATGTGACTCCTTCCTGTTACATAAAACAAACAGAGCACGGATTGCAAAGCACTGTAATAATCACTTCACTTGGAGAAGCAGAAAAACTGTAAGCATTGTTACACCTGGAAGATTAAAGAATAAAAGTACAAGTATAGGCTGGATGGGGCTTGGAGCAACCTGGTCTAATGGCAGGGAGTTGGAACTGGGTGGTCTTTAAGGTCCCTTCCAACCCAAACCCGTTCTATGATTCTGTGGCTCCAGTGTGTGGTGAGAGATGCTGCTGCCTGGGCCTGAGAACTGAATCCCACTCGTTTGGATTAATAGTCACAGTTGAGAACGCACATCTTCCCCATATGTTCCTCCCATATGGATTACCTGTGTCCTACTGCTGCCATGTGTAAGTGCTTTCAGTTTTTAGTGCAATATTTAATTATCCTCTAAGCTGGCAGCAACCAGGCTGTGGTTTGTGGAGCAGTAATTATATTAAAAGCAGGCTGGTCACATGAGGTTTTGTTTTCAGATTGTGCTGGCGCTTAAACCAGGCTTCTCTTTCCCTTGTAAGAAAAGGAGAGTTGAAAAAAAAATACTAGGAGAACTTTTAAGAATAATAAGACCATGCCCAGGATGAGATGAAAAGGGTGTTTTTTCCCTTCTGTAATTTTTTTGTCTCTATTTTCAGGAAATTTGCTGTAAATAACCTCTTCTTTTTCGCTCTGTTGCAAATGCTTTGTGACTGTCCTGGGTGGAAATGGGAAGGGATTGCTCACCTGTCAGCTCATGCTTGTCTGCAGACTCCAGAGGGTTTCCTGGTGTCAGACCAATAAGGTGTTCAATGTTAAGAATTACTGAAATCAGGAGATATTTCACCACAGTTTTGATAATAGTCAGAAAAAAGCTGATAATTAGGATTATGTCCTAATGTCACTCTATCCCTGGCCAGACAGGATGCAACAGCAAGTGCCTTAATGCTGGTTGGTTTTAGGCTGTGCTTGGCTCCTGGATTTCCAATGCCTTTGGCTTCCCAGCCCAGAAAGGTGCCACCCCTGTTAGAGTGCCGTGAGTGTAGTGCTGGCACTGGGAGAAGTTTGCTAGCACAGCTACTGCAGGATTAAGCCCTGCTAACTTTGAGTTTTGCAGCATTTTGTGCTTTAAATCAAAACGAGGGCGCTCAGTGCAAGTTTTCTGTATTTAATTACAGCAGCCATATCAGGGTGCATAATGAGCTACTGATATATTACCCCCGTGGACGGTGGAATTGCTGGCACACAAAAGGTGCTGACTCAGATCTGTCCACTGCCCATGATTTGGCATCCTTGTCTTTCCTCAGTTTAGTGTTTTGTGACACTAAAGGCTTTGATTTAAGATACAACACCGTCATAAAAGAGGTGACAGTAACAGCTGAGCTCTCTGTTAAAATACTGTATATTATTTATTTCAAACTGTTTGGGTATATAGGCATTTTCCTGCAATTTTATTACCTTTTATTGGAGGCCATTGCAGGGTTTTATTACTTTTCTCTCTGATTTTGTTTATGTGTCAGAGACTTGAAAATAAGGGGATTGCTTAGTTGTCATCTCCAGTGAGGTTTTTAGAAGATGTTGCTGAGTTTACGACTCTGCCCCAGAACAGGAGGAAGAACAGATTAGTCCATAGGGCTCTGGACTGGGACTGATTTTCCTTTTCTTCCTGTACTTTCAGTGTGGCTTCAGGCAAGTCACTTGTCTGTGCCTTGAGTCTGTAGTGGTGAAGTGAAGGGAGGACTTTGCTGTGGTGTTGGGGATGTAAAAACCTGAGGTTCGGAGAGTGCAGTAATGGAGACCAGTGTAGTGGTCATGATTTAGAGAGGGAAAGGAATTCAGAACTTACTGGAAGTGATCAGAGGGTGAAAACTGCCCTGCCAGGAGAAGGGTGTGCCAGTGCCTGCGTAAATGCTGAGAGGTGCTGACAAGCTGCAAAGCCAGCACCACTGGCAAAAGGGGGCTTATGCTGACTCCCGAGTGTAGGCTCGAGAATGTAATCCCATTTTTGCATGGCTTCTTTCAAATATCGTGGATTGTGATGCCACAAACCTGCCCTGAACACAGAAGTTTCTTCCTGCAGCTCCCTGTTGCACAGAATCGTGTGATGGCACTAAGTTGCCCCTTAGTCACCAGGACCCCTTGCCTCCTGTGGTTGGTGTTTGCTTGTCCTTCCTTACACCTAGTTTTTAATCAGGGCTTTCCTGTAGGTTGGGGCAGAGCTTTGGGCAGGAACAGGCAGGAATTGCTGTCTTGCCAAATAAATTCAGCTTATTTGGCTTGTGTACAGCTAGACCTTAGTCCTGCTGTCCACAGAGGTTCTGTTCCTGTTGCTGCTCCTTAGGGAGGCTGCAGATATGATTCACCTTCCAAGATTTACAACCAGGTGAGAGTATTTGGCTGGGATTCCCTGCTGTATAAATATATTAGTAGAAAAATCAGCAAAGAGCCTTTTTACCGCCACCAGGGAGGGGGAACCAGTGGTGAATAGTGATAATCTCAAGTGATAATCTCCAACAGCTGGAGTTGTATGGGGATGGTATACAGCATTAAGTATGTTGTATGTGTACAGCTCAGGAGTACACACATCCCTGAGCATCTCTCTCACTCTGATTGTTGTGACCTTCAGCTCTCAGGTGAAGGCCTCATCCAAGGTTTCCAAATTTCCGTTTTGGCCGCAAATGGAGGTGACTGAAAACACTGCCCATTTGGGTCATCTTTGTACAACTCACGAGAATAATGCCTGCAGAAAGAATACCAGGAAAGTTTTAAATGTATTCTGGCTGTCAGGTTCTTTTAATACAGCTGATGAACTGTAAATGAGGAGAGCTGAGCATCAAGTGACCAGCCAGCACCCCGGAGACCTTCAGTAATTATTTTGTGGGCTTGGAATGAGAAACTTAAAATACTAGTATGGGCTCTTGTCTTTCTGCTGGTTATGGAAAAAAAACAGCTTTTGAGGGCCTCCAGGGAAGCAGCAGGAGGACAGAGTTCTTCACAAAATTTTTTCCAGTTTGTCATCATTGGCATGTTTAGCTAAAAATCCCCTTCCTCAGCTGTCAGTCTCAGGTCCCCTGAAATGTTAAAATTCCCGGTTGGTTTCTCACGGCAAAAAACAGGGGAGCCAAAATCTTTATTTCATTCTTTCCAACAAAACCACTGCAAGCCTTTTTAATACATCTTAAAATAGCAAACAGGGCAAAAGTGCACTTCCCCCCCCCCCCCCTTGATGGATGAAATTTAACTACTGTTCCTTGATTTGTATTACTATCGATGTTACTAACTGTCTTCCCCGACGCTGGAACAGCCTTTGAATGCCAAATCTCAAGAGAGGAAACTGCTGTCGTGTTTTGATGATGGCAGTGGAAAATTAATATTAAAACAGACTATTTTTTTTTTTTTATCCATCTTGGCCAATTTTTGCGGGTCGGCTGTTGAACTAAAGAATTGCCAAGCAGGCATTTTCCATACAGATAATGAATTTGCATTTTATTCCCCTGTTTTGCTCTTTTAAAACAAGTAGTCCAATCCACCCCTGAGCACAGAAGAAAACATTTGGATTATATGAATTGTGAGTGATTTATAGGAGTTAACTGTTGCTAGCCTGTTCTCCTGTTTCTCCATGAAATGCGATACGTTGTTTTAAGGGCCAGCTAAGATGTTCTAATTTGGATGAATTGCTCACTGGGAGACAGTCAGATGTACAGAAAATTAATTTCAGTTACAGTCACTCATATCCTCTAACGCTTTCAACGAAAACACAGTGTAGCTAATATATATCTCTCAGCACGGGCATGCTCTCTTTAAAGCCTGATTAATGATTCCATCCTCAGCATAAAATCCCCACCCTGTTAAGGTGAAGAATTGTTAGTTGATTTAAGCACTTCACCTGCCTGAACACTTGAGCATATTTCATAAAACATTTGCTGAATGCAGTTTGGTTTTGCTTGGCTAACAAAACGTCCATCCAGCAGCCTTTGCTCACCTCCAGGATGTGCCTGTGTTACCTTTCCCAAGGTACCCAGCTGTGCTGGGTTTTCTTAGTAGGGGATTGTGCTCTGTCTTACAAGGGGCTTGGTGTGATAACTGTTGCATTTGGAGCCATAGTTGTGCTCTGCCTTCTAGTCTTTTGTACATCATCCATGTGGGATATGCAGCACTTCCTTTAAAAAATTAAAAAAAACCAAACCAAGTAACCAAAAAAACCAAAACAAACCCAAAACAAAACAAACCACCAAAACAAACAGCAAAGGAACCAAGAACCAACCCCTGGTTGGTTGTGCGAATTCATTCCCTATCACAATGATATTTTAAGTTCAGGGAGATTCATTTTGCCTGTGACACCTGTGTGCAAGGGCATTTATTTTCTGTGAGGAAGTGGCACTGATAACAGGCAGATCTGGTGAGTGAGTCTTCCCCCATATTCCCTGGCTTTTCCAGGCAGGGACAGAGCCACATTCACTTACACGTTTTCCTGAGCTGACTTCAAGAAAATATCTCTGTTATCAACAAATCTCAGTTTGCTAATTGCTCTGTTCTTGAGGCAGCTGTCAATGCTGGCCACAGGGCAGGAACCTGCTTGTGCTTTGGAGCCCTGGGCAGGTGTATCCTCTGTCAGACCCCTGTGGTCCCCTTTGTGGGGAGCTTACAGAGGACACGTGGCTGCTGGACTTCCCTACAGCCACCCTGTGGAAAACTTGAGAACCCCACTGACACCAAGTCCATTTTACACTGACCATAACATTTTTTTCCCATACATCTGTCCAGCGGTTCTGGCTCGTTCCCTTGCTTCCTTGTGTTTCTTATTTCCCCACACACAGTTTAAATTTTGCCTTGCTTCTGACAGACTGGTTCATCTCTGGCACTCAGGCCTTGACTTGTCTTTCACCCAGTGCTTCCATGCACCCAGGTGCCTCGGAATGAATTCAGAAGCTGCCTGGCATTCCTTTACTCTGAGTTTGTCCCCTTGCCTTCCAGAGGACTTTGAAAATAATTAAACAGAGCCTGCACACTTGAGCTTTGTGCAGAAGCAGGTGAATTTCAGCCTTGATGAATAATCATCTCTGTAGAAACCCTAATCAACAGAATTTTTCTTGATACTGATGGGGGATGAGGCATTTGGCAGGGTAATAAACATAACATTAGTGAGAAATCACTCGCTGGTTATCCCTGTTGGGTAATGCATGCAAAATAAGTGAGCTGCATAACAGAATTGCTTCCCTTCCATCACACAAAGAAAACACAGGGATGCAAAGGTGCTAAAATGGGGGTAAGATGGGGTTGAGTTGTGTCACTTGTTTCCCCCCCCAAAACCTTTCTTCTGGCCTAATAACAAAATTATCCTGAAACCACGAGAACCCAGAATTTTCCTGGAGCACGTCCCCTTTGCTTTGTTCTAACAGAAGGAAATTTCTTTTCTTCAGGTGAAACTTGGAACCTGTAACACCCCCAAGCCCAGCTTCTTTGATTTTGAGGGAAAGCAGAAATGGTAAGTGGAAATCGTTGTAATTCCAAGCAATTTCTGGCTCTGCTTTTTGTTTGTCGACTATCTGTTGGGGGATTGTGGACCTAGAGGATGTCAACTCAGATAGTCTGCCACTGAACTGGCTTTGAAATCCTTTGTTTAACAGGGAAACGTTTGCTGCTGTGCCTGATGCAGACGTGAAATACAAGACTCCTCTGTTTTACCTTGTTCATCCAGAATTAGCCTGCACTCAACAAAAATGTTGCGTAAATAGCTACGGCTCTGCGGACACAAACTGTGTTCCAGCCTGGTTCAAGAGCCCCTGAAAGATCCTTCCATAGCCAAGTGCTGCAGTGACAGTGGCCATCCATCCATGGCTTCAGAGAAAAGTTGACCATTCCAAACCAAAGGAAAGATGGCTTTGCATCCGCTGAAAGGATTTAGATTAATCTGATCACTGTGTTCCACTGATGACACTCTGCTGTCTCTGAGGGGAACTCACTGATGTCTTTCATTCTCTCCTAGGGAGGCCTGGAAAGCCCTGGGAGATACCAGCCCTCACCAAGCTATGCAGGAGTACATTGCTGCGGTGAAGAAGCTCGACCCCAGCTGGAATCCACAGGTAGGAAACATGAAAACGCCTTTCAGAAAACAAACCGGCGTTTTTTGTCTTTGTAAAGCTGACGATGGCTCGGCTTCACGCAGATTTTTAATTGCTGCGTGGCAAACTTCATTTTGAGCAGATTAAAGTCTAAATTCATTTTAAAAACTCTCCTTTTGTTATGACTGGGATATGAAGAACCATCTCTTTCATTCATAATGATCTTCATCGCAGCGAGCGCATGCACAGGGCTGGTTTGGCTGTAGTGATCTAATTTATTTTGCTCTTATTGGTTCATGCTGTATTTAGCATGGAAAGATACTTTTTATCCTTTTCTCATCTTTCTCTTTTCAACTACGAGTTAAATGTTGATCAATAGAAAGCAATCTCCATGAGAGTTACATGAACTGAATGATCAATTCTAAAAATGTTTCCTTTTTGTTTCGATGCAGCAAATTACCAAATCTGATTATGATTAGGTACTCCAACATAACAAGTCCTGTGTCTGTGTTATAGGGAGACTGTGCTGTCATTTTAATTAATCTCTCTTTCATCTGCCAGGTTTATTACTTGATTAAATCCTTAAGGATATCTCCTGTTTATAGACTGACTTTTATACAATTTTTAAAGAGGATTGCTCTTTAGAAAAAGTATTGCCTTTGGAAATAGAGATATTTCACTAATGGCAAAACGCTGAAGGCACGGTAATTTCTTTTCACGGTAGGGAATTGATTCTTTTTTGATTCTGTGCTTTGGAAGCAAAATCTTGTATGAGCACAAGCCTATGAAACAAGAATTTGATTCTCATTTGTCTTCTGATGCTGTTCTGGAGACTTAAGAGTAATTGTTTCTCCGTCACTAGTTCATGTTTCGTGCCATTCTTACTGTTTTTGCAGGAAAGTGTTGTCATTTAGAGAAAACCCTTTTTAAAGCCCTTGGGGAAAATCGTTTTATATGCTGTACAGTTAGCAAAAGCTCACCTTAGCAGAAAATGTAATTCAAAAGTTAGCGTTAAAGTACAGGTGGCATTGCTTTCTTTACGAGAAGTCACCTGTCCTTCCTACTGCGACTTCCTTTTAGTTCCACTTTGACAGGACCAAAATGCTGTCCGGGGGCCTCTCACTCTGATGTGTCTCATGCCGCTCTGCTCCTGTTTTCTTTCCTTCCCCCTGCTAAATTCCCTTTCTGGAGCCACGAGAGGGAGCTCTGTTCTTTAAAATGATGGAGGTGCGTGTGTCAGGGGATGGAGACAAAACAGCTACTTTAGTCTTCAGATTTCAAATTGGATTTATAGAAAAGATCTGTGGCTGCATTACAAGGTGCTTCATCACTGTCACTGTCTCTCCTTTACATGCTCATCTGCGGGGGTGCCTTTGGATTTTTCTTATGTTCAGTAGATCATGAGCGAAATCCTCCAGTATTTGGTTAAGAGCAGCATAAAGGGCTTGGTACAAATTTGAAAAGTTCATCTTTCAGATCGCTGTGAATCATAAATAGTAGTTACACCACAAAGGTGCTGAATTTCTGATTGTGGAACTTCATGAATTTTGCTGTTGTAAACCCTTCTCAGTATTACCTGCTTATTTTCTCTTCGACAGTTCATCTCGTCCATTAAACTTGTTCTTTTGTGTTATCTCAAATCCTCCTCAGGCTCCTGTTTCATGTATTTGCAAAAAGGGCTTTAATGTCTTGACCCTTTAGTACTAAATATGCAAAATTTTAAACTTAGAAGCAGCTTATATTTTTTGTAGGTTCATTTTTTTTTCCCCAGCACATTTGCTGCTGTTCCGGAGCTTTCAGACTGTCGGTATTTTTGTTAATAAATAGAATGGAACTCAGTGCAGTATTTCTTACGCAGTCCAAATGGATCCACTTCTTCATTCCTTTTTCTTGATTCTCCATTGATTCATTCTTTCTTATTGATCTTGCAGTTTCTATATTAGTACACTTTCTGCATCAGCTGTAACTGCTGTCATTTAGTATCTTTGTTTGGGATGGTGAAAAAACCAAAGTGAAAGGATTCTGATGCAATTGGAGTGCCCTGAGTTTGTGTTCAGAAGCAATGAAAACACCAGTGGCAGCCAAAATCTGATCTGCTGCTTCTGCTGCTGCATGGAGTCTGGAGTTAACTGCACTTCATTAGAAGACAACTGAATGTGGAGAGGCAACAGCACAGCTGTTCTTCACTCTTTGAAGCTGGTATGACACCTTTTACAGTGGAGCCACATCTGTTGGCTCATCTCCATGGCTGTTTCCAGTGTGTTTTAGTTCCTTCTTCACCCTGCACGTTGTCTGATAGTCTTGCCAAGTCTTTTCTTTCAGAGCTTAGTCTGAAGCCTGGAAAGAAATGATCATACTGCATTTATTTTCAGCAATTTTATTTGCTGAGAGATCTTTAAATTAGCAGATAACCAAAAGGATACTGAGGTGAGATTGTCTTTACGTCCATGAATCCACAGGAATCTCCTTGCTATGTCTGTCTTGATCCCAGCAGTGTAGAACCAATAATCCCAATTGGCTTTTTGGGATGCTTTGCACTTAGGCCCTCCTGTGTTGGCATAGTCTTACTGTGTGTCGTGTGGCGTGTTGTTTTGTTCCTGTTCCCAAGAGCAGCTGTTAGCAGGAGGTCAGGAACATTCTTTTCCATGCAGTCTCCATTCTCCTCTTGATGCAGTCTTCCTTCGTCATCTTCTACCTTTTAGCACATCTTTTGTTTCTTGTTCTTGCTTGTGAGTCATTCCTTTCAGTCTGAAGTTCCAGGCAGTGGAAAGGTAATTGCTTGGACCAGCTCAGCTCTATTTGCATATTTCAGAGACATCACCTGTCCTTCAAGTCTATTCACTCTTCCTCCAGAACAGAGAATAATTTATGAAGCCATTCTTTTGCATTCTCTAGCCTTAAACAGAAACATTTCATGTCAATACCTTCCACTGGTTTGGGTCCTTTGGAAAGGAGTATGTGTCCCAGCAGAGTCTGGTGTCATCTTCCTGCTTTACTGGCAGCTTTACTGGTGGCTTTTGCTGGTGTGTGTGAATTAGGTGATGACACTCACCCACCCTCCCTGCCAGGCTCTGCGTGCCCATCCCTCTGACCCACCACAGTGGTTCTGTCCTGCAGCCTTAGCAATGGGCTCAGGGATTTTGGGAATATCACCTTCACAAGCTGGTGTCTTCCATCTTCATGCAGGAGCTGTGTTTTCATGTACATCACTGTATAACTGGATACTTCAGTACAAGTGGCTGTATTTCCATTCCCCAACACGCTCCAGAATTCCAGTCTCTGTTGTGTATTTCATATCACAAATCCCCACTGGCTTCGGTTCAGATTTTTCGAACCTCAGCCAGCCATGGGAGAAGCAGAAGCAGGCCAGGACCTTCCCTCAGCAGCACTGAACACATCCCTTCCACTGAAATCCCATCTCCAGGGCCGTGGCTGGAGGTGTGACACAACACTGCAGTGGGGTGGTCGGGAGCTGTTATTGATCCATTCTTGTTAACGTGGCACGGCTCGAACAATAAAAATAAATAATAAAAAAAGCATCCAGATTTGCTCATCTGTTTTAGCCTTCCATTTGCTGATTGCAGTTTTGGCATCACTTGACTCTAAATATTTCCTTTTCCTATTTCTTATACTGAGCATTTACCAGTTCCAATCTCAGCAGCTTGTCACTACCAACTTCAGTGGCATTCTTTCCCAAACACTTAAGAGGCCTCTTCCTATTTGCTTTGGCTGCTGAAACTCACAGGATGACTTAATGATTTTCTATTTATATATTAAAATTCTAAAAATCGACATTTTAACTTGTTTGTGCCAGGAGAGGGCCCCTGGGGAATACAGTCTCATGAAAAAGAAAACAAACTTCAGAGTAAATAAAATAGCAAATGTGCTATTGCTGCAGGCTTGGAGCAGTCCCTTAAGCTGGAAAACCTGTGGGAATGAACAAATGGATTTGTCCAGTGGGTGTTTTTGCAGGAAGTACTGCAGGGGGCAATATTTGATAAGGTGGTTGGCCAGGTACCCTGTGCCCAGGGCTGGGTTCTGTCCCCCTTTCTCCTGGTGAAATAATGTTTCTCTGCCACGTTTTAAACGCGACAAGCAAGTTGAAACTAAAATGTGCAGAAGGGAATTTGCAATCTGACATAGAGTGAAAAGCAGAATAAACAGTTCCCAGATTTGCAGCACAGCTGAGTTTGTGTGTGTGCTTTTCTTAGGTTGCACCAGGTGTTGCTGAGATATTTTAACAATTGATTTAAATTAATGAGCCTCTTCTATATAAGTAGGATCTCCAAGTGAATTTAGAATTTCTATCATGTAGGATCTCCAAGGGAACTTAAGAATTTCAGTCCTGACTCAAATGCAGACTGCTCTTCCAATGACATTAAAACAAGCATTTGGAAATCCAATCCTAATTTTTCTTAAATTTAGACTCATTGCTCAGGTCTGTCCTGTTCATATCTGGAACAAGAAGCTTTGATCTTTTGCAGCTTACAGGTTTTTATGTGTCTGGTCAACTTCTCTAGGAGTTAGATTAGTGGCTGGTAAATCATACTGTAGTTTCAGTGTGTGTTAGTACTGCAGACCAATGGAATTTCTTCTGGAAATTAAGAAATGCGTCAGAAAAGCTCTTGCCTGTAAACAAAATGAGTGCACCCGTCATGTTTTCCTGATTTGTCTGTCAGTCAAACAGATGTCTCCCGTGATAATCTGTCCCAGCAGCCACCGTTGGTTGTTGGGGAAGAGCAGCAGAGTGGTGTGGGCAGGATTACAAGGGGGATGGGAAGAGCAGGAAGGGTCCTGTTTGGGTCTCTCTCCGCTGTCACCAGCAGCAGCGTGCTCACATACCTGCTTCCTTTGGGTAAATATCTCAATTTATGGCTTGCTGTGCTGCGAGGTCAAAAACTTGGAAAAAAACGGCGACTTTATTTCTTTTGTAGTATAAAAGCAATTTAATTGCATCGTGTAAAGTGGGCGCTAATCGAATTATGGCTGTGCTCCTTAAAGCTTGCTGTCCTGTGCCGTGCTAATGCAGCACACTGGGAAGGAGACCAGTGCTGGCAAGGTCTTTGCTCTGCACATCTCCTTCTGGGTTTGTACAGAGAGATCCTTGTGTGGCCTTTCACCCTGAGGGAATTTCCTGGTTTACTCTGGGGTTTTTTACCCAACTGTTAATAAAACATGGAAAAGGAACTGCGCTGTTTATTATACATATTTTGACAGCTCTTATTTCAGCGAGCAGTCACACTGGAAGAAGCAAATCACTGACATGATTCGTAAACTCTAATCAGGCTCTTTCCCTTTTCAGAAAAAAAAAAACCAAAAACAAAAACAAACCAACCAAATCATCAAGCCTGGAGTTTTTTTGTTTATGTTTTTGGGGTTTGGTTTTGTTGTTGGGTTTTGTGTTTGTTTTTGTGGTTTTGTTGTTGTTTTGTTTTATGGGGGTTTTGTTTTTGTTTGGTGGTTTGTTTTGTTTTTTTTTAATCTAGCAGAAAATGAAGCACTAGAAATTGAGTAAAACAAGGAAACGGATCCACCCCAGGCCTCTGGCTTTGGGGCATGTAAGACTGTAATGTCCTCTGGGTTTAGGGTTTTTTTCCTGAACCGCATTGGAATGTGTAATAGTTCGGGGGGGTTTTATGTCCTGAGAAGGGTTAGATCTTAACACCCAGAGGGATTCTTCTACCCTTCTGCCTTTTGCCAGCTGTATGAGGGACAATCTCTAGCATGCAACTGGTTAGTGGAGGATGCAGCCTTCTTGTGGGAGGGAGTCATTTACTGTGCATGGCTAAGGAAACCTTGCAGCTTCACCTCAGCTCCTGCCTGTGAGACTACAGGTGGAGCGACCCACCTTATTATATCCAAGTTGGAAAATTGGCAGTTTATTAACTGCACAAAATTAGAACTTGAGTGCTTTACTTTTCAAGCATGCCTTCAGAACCAATTTTTTTTATTAGCAAGGGGATGTCTTCTTGTTCCTGTTGTGTAAGAACCTAAAATATCAAATATGAGCAAGTATCAATTAAATTTCCCTGTTCTTCGGCAGTAAAGGTGGGCAGCACTGCGTCCTTTGCTTCTCTGGACCTTCTCATGAGGAAAGTCTGCTGGTGCTCGAAGTCTTTGATATAGGTCCTACTCACAAACAAAGCTGTACATAGGTGATTTACTGCCTTTCTGTCCCTGTCTTTGCTCATGTAACTCCAGCAAGTAACACATTCTAGCAAGTAACTCACTTGCCAGGCATTGGAGTGTTGTGCTGGTGGAGCCATCAGCCACAGTGGGCTGGGATTTTGCCTGTGGGCAAACCTGAAAAAAATCACAGGGCTTTTTTTCTCTCCTGCGGTTGCATTTTATTGTGGAGCACAAAACAAAAGTGCCAGACCCAGGGTGAGATTTGCAGTTGTTTGGAATAGCGGCTCTGGAAAGCTGTGCAGAAGCGAAGAAGTTAAAATGAACAAGCGGCTCCGTAGTAGAAATACAAACAGCTGGAATATGTGCCAGCCTCCCCTCCCCCGGGAGCCTGTTGGATTGTTCTCTTTGATTTTACATCTCCGCAGAAATTTATGGTCTCGGCTCCTTTTATTTATGACACTGCGATCCTCGATCGGGCGATTGATGGAAATGCAGGAGTGCCAGGCTGCAAGCCCTGTATTTTAGGGAGGATTAGAAAGCAAACCAGCAATGCTGTATGGAAAACTGCACTGGAATACCCCGTGTTTTTATGTCCCTAAACTTCTTCACAGTAAAGAATCATTATGACGAGGGTTCCTACCCCTTTTCTTACCCTCCTTTTAAGGTGCCTGTTCTGGCTGAAAACACACTCTGTGTTGAATGTGCAATCTCACTAGCCCTGCAAGGGCTAACTTCTGCTTGTAGAGATGTTAATCCCTATTTTTCCAGCTCAGACCCAGCAGTGCTGATGCACCATGTTGTGAGTGTGCTGTGGGAAGCGTAATATATTCTCTCACAGCTGCTTGAATGTAACAGTAGTTGTTTTGGGGAATTGCAAGCAAGAAATTGCAGGGCTCACCTTTTTTTTTTTGGCTACCAGTGTAGTGATTTTGGCTAAATATTTAAGCAAGGATGAAGTATTTTTCCTTTTGAATATGTTGGTGAATTAATTTTCATCACCTTGAGCTAATTAAAAAGAAAAATATTGTACTATTTGGAATGCATTCAGGGGAAAAAAAGAATAATTAGAGGCATAGCTCTGCCTTGCTCAGTGTGCTGCTGCAGCACAGTGATGTGTGTGGCATCTCAGTGTCACGATTCCTGGCTTACAGTGGGGTGAGGACACTGCATCAAACCCAGATACACCAGAAGAAACTGAAAAAAAAGATTAAATAAATTTAAATGGATATATCAAACTACTGGCATTCAGTGACGACAAGATGCAGCAGAATGAGGCAAAGTACTGCGTGACTTTCTGTGCAGTAGGGATTTAGTTGCTTTTTTCTTTTCCCCTTAATCACGCACCAGAAGCGACAGGTTGTGCTGTGTGGCTGCAGTGCACGGGTAGCAGTCCCACAGCACTGGTTATTCTGTCATCCCACAGCTCTGGGATTGGAAGCTGAGCTCTGGGACCTTAAAACTTCACTTGAGCAAGTGCTCTCCTCGCTCAGAGAGCATCTCAATATCAGGGAAGGTGTAAGTTGCTGCTGATCCTCTGCTGAAGGTTGTTGCTTCTACATCTGAGTTGACGGAATATGGTTAGAGATGCTGATAATTCCAGGGAGAGCCCAAGATCTTGGCTTAAACTCAGAAGGCAAGGTTGAGTTTGTGTCAGACCAGTGAGGGGCAGTTCAGGAGCTTGGGGCAGAGAGCAGAGCAGGCTGAACTTCAGCCTGGTGTAACAGGAGGAAAAATAAATAGGAACACACAGGGGGAGTGCCCAGAAACGTGGAAAAGCCTGATTCCATGACCCCAAGTCCTGTTGCTTGGGATAGCCCAGTGAGGTGGTGAGTGAGGGTGGCTGGAGCAGACACAGCCTCCTCTGCTTGTGGCAAGCGGTGGGCATTCAGGAGGGGGGCTTGGACTTGCTCTGCAGCTTGCTTGGGAACTTGTGGTATCCTCTCCTCAGACAGCTGTTTTGGCCAGCAACCCACCAGGCTGGGTTAGCAGCTTGACTGCCTTAAGTGGGGAAGGGTGCAACCTCTAATAAGAGAACCCAATTTTGCAGAGTCACTGAAGCTGTTGCAGAACTCTCAACTTGATGTGTCAGGGGCTCTTAAAAGAATTCAGAAACTTGGGAAGAAATTGCAGGTTTATCTTACTATGGAGTATGTAATGCCTTGATTTTTAGGTGTGGAGCTGTAGGCATTTCCTTGATGATATTCAGACACAGGAAGGGTCTGTGTACCCTGCTGCTTCACGTAGTGATGCAAAGGCGGGTTTAAAAGAGAGAATGTGTTAAATAAAAATAGCACATGCTTTTGGTAAGGAGAGAATAGCTGCAATTGTTTTGTGTATAACATAAGCTGTAGCATAATTAAGCTGTTTCTTTAGTGAAAATCCAGCTTTTCGTGTTGGAAAAAGGGTAAGTGGTTATGTTTAGCTTGCTCTTTACAGGAAGTACCAAGGAGGTTTTGAATGTAATTACTGGAGATCAAGCTTTTGTTTTGATGTTGGTTAATGTCTTGTAAATGTCATTTGTCTCTTAGAGTGGAAAAGGAGTTATCATTTAAAAGTGCAGGATTGTCTTCTGCTTAGATTCTTGTGGCACTGTTGTACCAAATGAGTCCTATTGGAAGGGAAGGTGGCTCCCTGAAGTGTCTCTAGAGCATCCTGTAAGCATTTTGAGCTGAACCAACCAACACAAAGGCACGTAGAGGCTCAGGCACAGCACTGAAGCTGCCTCCAGATCCTGCTGCATCCTTCTGGCTGAGCCTGCCAAGGGTTACACCGTCACTTCAGAAACCTTCTGTTCCTGCTGGGATGCTCAGATCCTTCCCTTGCCCGAGTCTGTGGGGACAGGGAGCAGCAAAGATCTCTTCATTCTTCCATTTCTCTGCCTGCAGAGCTCATAAATCCATCCTCTGCCTTCACAGCCAGATCTGCTGGAGGAGAGAAATGTCCGTGGCGCTGGTCAAGTTGCCAGTGGGGACATTGGCCACTGTGGTGCTGTCTGGCCCAGACAGAAAGTGGAGGATGAATATGTCAACAGACAGGCTGGGAGTCCTTGATTTATCAGAGGTAGTTGGTGTTCAGCTTTCAAGCTTCAGAGCGCCTGTTTCATCCCAAGCTGTGTAGTCCGTCGGTATTTCCAGTTTGGCTCAGAATACGTTTCTTGCTCATACAAATGTCTGTGTAAATCTGTATAAATGTCTGCATTAGATTGACAGAAAAAGCAGCAATTACAGTCCAGGCTGTGTTTGTGTCTATGGCTTGGTCCCCTCTGCTTGGGCATTTGTGGATGTTCACAGGGGCAATGTGACAGAAAGCAAAAACTGTGGGAAGCCACTGCATTGGATTTTTTGATTCAGCATATTATTGCCTTCTGTGTATATGCTAAAATGTATATAGTGAGTGATGAAATCACAGCTCCTAGCAAGCATAAAATTTGTGCAGAAGTATGTTAAGCATTTTATATTTCTTTCCCTTCCCCTGACTGTCTTTACTACTAATTTCCAACTGTGATTATGGCGCAGTTATTAATTAAGTCGTTATAGTTAAATGAGTAATCTGCAAGGCTTTGCTTTAGATCACAGCTCTGTTTAACTAGGACATTAATTATAGTATGTTTGTTTTTATTTTTTTTTTTAATGTAATCTGGAAAATATTTTCCCTGGCTTGGATTGTTTTCTTTAAGAGGAAATTCTATGATGAGGCTTAGAAGAACCAGATAACTTTTTTTTTTTTTACGTAGCCATGAATGGAATATTAACTAAACCGACCCTGCAATATTTAAAACCCCCCAAAAACCCCAACCCCACGTTACCCTGCGGAGCGTTCTGCCTTTTTTTTTTTTTTTATTAGGGCAGTTTGCTCAAGATGGTTCAGATCCTCAGTGGTCTCTTGAAAAGGCTCCAGGTGCTGAGTCATGTGCACGCTCCGGCCGAGCTGCTGCTGGGAGCCAAGGAGGATTGTTGAGAGAGGAATATTAAAATAGTCTGTTTATGACAGACGTTAATACGGCTGGTGGGGAGGGGGTGGCGGCCGCTCGTCAAAGGTAGCTCTGCAGCATGGCAAGAGGGGAGGCTCAGCCAGGGAGGGGGATTCGTGTCTTAATTAGGTGTAACTGGCTGCCACGGAGGGGTGAGAAACGCTGAGCTTGTGTTTTAGTCAGGAAAGAAGGATTTTATTAATTTAAGCAGTGTAAAACAATGCCTAATTTTACAAACGGTTAAAAACAGTAGCGTCACCACTGAAGGGTTAAGATTTACCTCCCCTCCCCGCTGCGGGTAGTGTGAAGTTCAGCTGAGCTGTAAAGACAGGAGGATACAGGTGGAAAATACCTTTGGAAGAGAACATTGTTTGTCCTCATTTCATGCCTCATTAGCCGCGCTGCCGGAGGACCCTCCCGCATTGTTATGGGGTCAGGAGCCTCCCGCGGTGCTGGGGGAGAAGGGACATCTCCTCCCTGTCCAAGGGCTCTCATCTTCGGACCACCTGCGTGTGGGGTGGAGAGCAGCCTCCTCCCCTTGGCTCTCCCGGCACTGGCCTTAACCAGTAAAGGAAAAGACGGCAGCAATTATGGCACACGCAATTAACGAGCTTCTAATCTCCAGCCTTGTGTGTAATTGCTGCTGTCAAATACAATTAGTGTCTGCCCAAGTTCCCTTCCCAGGGGGACGGGCCAGGCAGTGGCACAGAGGGAGAGGAGGGAGGGCAAGTGTCTGAAACTTTAAGAGAGTTTACATTTTCTTGTCGCTTCCCTAATAACCCTCCCTCCTCAAGTAGAGCAATGTTAATCCAAAGCATTAAGGGGACATGGTGGCCAGCAGAGAAGCCCTTAAGGTTTGTTCTTGGGTTAGCTCTGAAGTGTCTTCTCAAAAATTTCTCACCTGAGACTATACCAGTTTAATTACAATTCAGTCAGCACTTGTCAGGGATTTACTGGTACCTTCCTGTGAGCCTGATGGGGTTCCAGGACATCACCTGTCCTGTTGTAACAACACATTGGAGTTGCTACACCTCCCAGGTGTAGACTGGGGAGCTGGGACATGGGCCAGGGTTTCTCCTACCCGTGCCAAGCAGATCCCTCTGAACACTCAACACTCACAGCTCCTCCAGGGCGATGGCTCAGGTCCCTTGGTTGCACCCCAGAGCCCTGCAACACCCTGTGAGGCCAAGACAGATTTTGGTGGCTTCTTTGGTGGCTGCTGAAGGCTGCCACATTCCTGTCAAGGAGGGTGATCCACTGCTCTGCTGCTGTGTGTGCACCTTGCTGCAGCCTGGGATGGAGTAAGGAAGTGCATCCCTGTCCCCAGCGCTGGGAACGTGCCAGACTGGCATCTGTGCTGGAGGGACAGGTGAGCTGGAGGGAGGTGAATTATGCAGAACAAATGCAGGTTGGAATCTGCACCACGTATTTGTTGCTGCGGAAACGCCTGGGAAGTTTTGACTGTCGTCATTTTGCTGGGAGTATTTCTCGTCTCCATCTCATGGAGCTGGATACAGCTGCTACTCTGACTTAAGCTGCATCAGGCTCAGAGGAAGAGAAAAATAATACAATAAGTAGCACAAACTTCTCCCATGCAGTGTGGTGGCTCAGGTGTGAGATCCTGATGCACAGCTCTCATTTAAGTTGTCTGGCTTCTCTGTTTCCAGGGTGCACGACGATGATAAACCCAACTCTTGACCGTTTTAAGGCACTAGTCAGGGTAACTTTGAAGATAAGTAGTTGGATGAGATGAAACCTTTTTTGCTGATGGCTTTCTCTTTTTTTCTTGAATATATATTTATGAGAAGTTATTTAAAGGTTTTGGGTATGGAGAAAAGCCAGAGTGAGATGTGAGGGGACTGGGAGGATGATAGATGTGCTATGCAACACAACCACCTGCCTTGCCAAACAGCTATTGCTGTGTATGCTGGGTGTCTAGGCACGCAAAACCAGCCAGGCAGAGTTCCCATTTTGCTGTGGATAAAACTGGGTACATTTATCCCATAAAACTGGGTACATTTAACCCATGCCTGGGATCTTCTGTTAACTCCAAGTTATGGTGTTCTGTTTTTTTAGAAGCCTTACTGAGACTTCTGCTATTCCTGCTGTTTTGCAGTATCTCTGTAGGATTTCTCTCTGCCTTTCCTTCTATGAGATTCAGGAGTCCCTCACCCTAGGTATAAATATCTGTGTGCCATTTGGTCCCAGCTAATCACTGATGGTAACTTTATTTGCATCTCTCTGGCAAGTTCTGGCTCTCGAGTTTGAAGTGGTTCACTGGAAGGGCCCATGAATGTGCCATCTTATTAAATCTGTTGTAGCCTGGTTTGCGTGAATTGGAACAAAGCTTGGGCTTGGAGATGAAAAATAAAAACAACCCTGTCCTGTCTTCAAGGATGTAGGAAAAGACTGACCCACTAAGCCAACCTCCATCAGGAAACTACTGCTCTTTCTGTTAGATGATAATTTTCATCCCACTCCCAAAAAATGCAGGAGGAGAAAATGGGTCACGTTGTGATCATGGCAGAGTTTTAAGACCAAAATCGAATGTGAACTCAAAACCCTACAAAGAAAATGTTTTTGTCTAATTGTTTTGCATTTCCATAATGCTTAGTAGGATAAAACAGTCTTCTCTCTCTCCTTTATTTTTCAATCACGATTAGACTTTAATGTTATTAAAGCTTATAAGTGAGTTTGAGGCACTGTCTTGTTGAAGAGAAGATGGAGCTGAAATTTTCAGTGAGGCATTGGACAGGGTTTTTAATGTGTCTGTCATTATATGTTAACCTCTGAACTAGGACACGATGTCTGTTTTATGGCTGACAACAATTTAAAAGTATACATCTTGACATGGTGGATAAAGGAAGAAGGGGGAGTGGAGAAGAAAAAAAGAATTAATGATGTTAGCAAATATTAGTCCCTGTATTTCCATTTTGCTCCGAAAGTGGTTGTCAGGCTTTGAGGCTGCCTGGAGCAGCATTGCCAGTGACAGGCAGCGGGGATGCCATTGTCCCTTGAATCGAGCCGGGCTTTTATTGACACACACACGGGGCTCCGAGGCAGGGACGGGGAACGCTCTGCTGTCTGTTCCGGGACGAGTGCGGATTTCCTCCTGGCATTCCTGGTGACATTTGAGAAGGATAGTTCTGGGCTTAGTGGAGTTCCCTGCGCTGGTCTGTGAGCACGCTGGGAGTCAGGGGAGTTGAAAGTGTCTCTAAAGGAGTACAGGTGCTGTATACAGAGACACGGATCTGTCCGTGATTTATGCTGGCTCTGGTCAGCCAGACCCGCCCACCAAAGTTAACTGTCAGGAGTAACAGTGACTTGGACATCAGCCTTAATTGTACACAAGCCACAAAGAATCAGCGGGCAAGAATTAGGGATAAGCATGAGAAATTCCATGTACCATTCCACATACCTGTTTAAGGCATCTCTTAACACTTGTTTATCATCTCTTCCTGAATCTTCTATGTGCCCCTGCCTGTGCTTTGGCACAGAAGTGCAATTTTCTAAGGTTTCTTCATGTGCTGTCACGAACTCCTCTTTATTCCCACAGTTTTTAACTGGCAGTTTAAGAGCAATCCCCTCACACTCATGGAGCCCGCAGCAATTTTGCCTTTGCTACAGCGTCTGTCTTGCGTGGTCTAACTGTGGATAATACTGCTGTCACCTCTGTTGGATTCTGCTTGGAAATTATGGGAGCCTGGGATCATGTTATTCCATAACTGTCATTAGTTACATGTGTATCTGCGGTGCTTTCTGCACGGCACTGCCAGCAGCGAAAGAAATGGAGCTGGCTTAATTCAGAGCCACATAGTTAATTATTAGTGCCTTTTCAACGGAGGAGAGAGGAAATTTGCAGTGTCAGGTTTTAATTTCATTGTGGTGTGCAGGGTGATGTGACTTTAAACTCGCCAGTCATTGTCTGTGTGTAGGTAGCACTGGGTTTATCTTCCCAGCCTTAAAAGCCCTTTTTTTTTGCTGTAGAAATATCAAAAGATTTAAGAAGGAAAAAGGCATCTCTGCGTTACTGGTTCCGTCAGCCAGGATGGGCAACGGTCAAAAACACAGGTTGCTGTCAGCACGGTGGCTGTGACGTGGTTTGGAAGGAGCAGCTGCTGCTGTCCCACCTTTTGTGTCGCTGAGTTTGGTTCGTTGTGCTTGGATGTTGCTGGACAGCACAGATTTTGGAATGAACTCATGGATAGCCGTACTGTCAAGGGCAGCTGGAAAGAAACGAGTTTGTATCCGCATGGCAGCAGAATTAATGTTTTTTTTGGGAAGAAGTCTTCCTCATAACCTGGGCAGATTCCCCTTGAGAAAGTGCAGTGGGGATGAGTGGTAGAGCCATGATGCTTCATTCGTGGCTTTGCAGAGTAGGGGCACACATTAAATCCTGGGGGAACAGCTGAATCTTTTCCTGGACTTCCTTCGTGAACTTGTTCTACATATCAAGGGCCCTGATGGAAAAAGTTTGGTTCAGCATTCATAAATTGAATATTGAGTTAGCTATTTCTGTGTGAAAGAGATCAGATAAAAGCTACTTGGACAAAGTAACTTGTACATGGATTAAAAGCCAGAGAAGTTTTTGCCTGAGCACTTTTGGGAAAGTCTTTTTCGCTGAGTTTCCCGATGGCCTTATGTGTGCTCAATCAGCGTGATTAATCTGTGGTAGAAATGCATTCGTTGTGCAAAGAAGGTGAACTTAATCCCAGTAACCTTTTTTTTTTCCCCCTAACAATTTCTCTAGAAAGATGAAATGTATTTTTTCAAATGTTTTTTTCTGACTTGGGGAAAAAAACAACCACCAGAACTGGAGTAGGGAGAGGTAAAAGAATATAGATTAAAATTTTTTTTGCAGTTTCTGATACTGGTTGAATACCCACCATCCCTCACAATCAAACAGGATAGATGTGAGCATAGCATTACTGTATAGGTATAACTCTTGCATGCACTTGCAGATGATCTGAAATTAATTTTCTCTATAAGTGGTGTGGAAATAACTTGTGGACAGTAAGGTTCTCTGCTAAATAATTTTTTAAGAGGGGCACTGCACTGTAAAGATTCTGAAACCCTTTCTCTTCAGGAACTTCATGTCACCTTCTACTCTAAATTAGAAAAGGCCTAAATGCAATAGAATAGTTTTCAAAGCCAATTTCCTTTCGATTTTTTCTTTTAAACAAGTATGTCTGTGATATCTGCAAACCCAAAGCAGTAAATAGATTTATAACAAAAGCAACCAAGGTAGCAGGAAGAAAGATATAGAAACATGGAGGGTTTTTTGGAAAAAAAAAAGAAACATCTTTCTAGGTAGAATTCTGATAAGGCAATAACATTTTTTTGTGTAATCAAGTTGATTAGAGGGATGGAACACCCTTCCTGTAAGGAGAGAATTGGGATTGTTCAGCCTGGACAAGAGAAGGCTTTGGGGTGGCCTAATTACAGCCTTCCAAAACCTGAAGAGAACCTACAAGAGAGATGGAGAGAGACTATTTACAAGAGCATGGGGTGACAGGATGAGGAGGAATGGCTTAAACTGACATGTTTAGATTAGGTATTAGATATTAGGAAGAAATTCTTTATTGTGAGGGTGGGGAGGCCCTGGCACAGGTTGCCCAGAGAAGCTTTGGCTGCCTCATCCCTGGAAGTGTTCTAGGCCAGGTCAGACAGGATTTGGAGCAACCTGGGACAGTGGAAAGTGTCCCTGCCCATGGCAGGGGGTTGGAACATGGTCAGCTTTAATGGCCCTTGCAACCCAAACCATTTCAGGATTCTGTGATTCTCTGGTTTGATGTATTGCAGCTACAGAGAGGCTGCAACATGGCTGTGACAGTCTCTCATCACAAAATGCCACGGTACTGTCAACTCTGATAACTACAAGTTGCAATTAATGGGCTGGTTTTATAAGGAATTACTGCTGCACATTGCAAACCAGTTTGGACTGCTTACCTGAAAACCAAAATACTACATGTTGTACAAGAGTCGGGGTTTCTGATGCCCTGCAACCCCTAATTGGGTCAGGCTTTCCGATAGCAGGCACTGAAAGTCTGGCATCAGCGTAAGGCCAGGCAGTTGAAGATCCCAAGCTGCAGGATGGTTTTTTGAAAAGGTAGGCCTGGGGCTCCGTATCGATCAATCATTATTCTAATTGTTCATTTCTATTATGGTGGGGATCATTCAGAATCTTAGAGTTCCTGGGAGTAAATCATTTGGAAATGCTGCCCATTATAAAATTTAATTTTAAATCTATATTAAATAGATTTATAAAGGCAAGCTTTGCAATCTAGTAACAAGAACATTATGCTGCCTCACAGAGGCTCGGCTTTGGGGTCCTGAGGGGCCAGGAATGCTGCGGAGGAAACGCGCTGGGGCTTGTGGTGAGTGGGGTGGTGGTGCTGCCAAGCCTCTGGGCCACCTTCACAGCAGCATTGATCCTGTTTGCCGTGAGATCCATCCAGCTATTCCAGAGGGAGTGGAGTCATGGGGTACTGTTTGCTGTGAAATGAGGCTTCCAGAGGGCTGATCCCGTCTCTGGGGTGGGAAAAAGGGTGGGAAATGGCAGAAAGTTGGGAATGGGGTGGGAGCTGGGATGCTGGACCAATCTTTCTTTTTCTTTCAGACAACAGAGAAGAGGGCAAAGGAAAGCAAAACTGTGTTTGGAGGCCCAGTCATCAGCTCGTTGTATCAAGAAGAAACAATCAGGTGATTATCTGTACTGGAATTCGGTTAAAACCAGTATTTTTATAATGCCATTTTGCTAAGCTTCTTTTTTTAATAATTGCACAAGTGTGGTGGTGACTACAACAGGATAATAAATGACAGGAAAGAACTTTTCAGGTCCATAATCATTTAAATCAATATCTGCCTGTATCACTGCCAGGTAGTAACCTTTCCCTAGCACAAGATGTGGGGGAAGGGCAAGGCTTCCCATTTTTCAGCTATATGGCTAAAAAAAAAAAAAGGTAATATTGGATATTTTTAATAGAAAGCTATTCAGACACTACCTTTTCCAAATAGTTATTTCTTTACCAATACATTCATTAGGGATTGTTCAGTGAAGGTTTTAGTGTTGAACAATGTTTACCTTCAGGGAGAGTTTGTACCTTACATCAAATTAATGTTTTTTTCTGGCCTCTGCAGCTAGCAAAGCAGAAATGCATTTACTAAAACCAGAGTTGCTGCTATTTAAAACTGTCAAGGTGCAAGTAGTAAGTGACATAAGCTACTCAATAAGGATAGCTGGATGTTTTTGGTTTGGTTTGGTTTGGTTTTTTACTGTTCCAATCAGAGAAGAATTTATTTTTGAGCAGCGTTTTTGCTGTCATGTTGCAGTCACCCATTTACATGTACGTGATCCCATTTTTTATTGGATGTCTTGCATCATTTCGGTCCCAGGAAATTAAAAGTTAAACACTGATTTCCCTATACACAGCCTCCAAAGCTTGATGAGAACTAAAACTCAACACAGCATTTCTTTGACTTGTTGTCACAAAGTAATCTTGAGCAGGTGGTTCCAAACCATTTGGGAGGAGCTCAGGTAGGAGTTGATACAGCTGTTGCAAGCAAATAGGGTGGCAGCTTTGTGCTTGGCAGTAACACAGGCATTTCCCACGAGGTTGCAATCCACTTTATAGTGAAGTGGAGCAGTGGGCCAGGAATAGTCTTCTTCCCTCGCATGGGGAGCCAACACATCTTTAACTTGCCCCTGGACCTTGACCAGAGGTGGTCAGATGTGACCTTGGTTTAACACAGTGTTTGAGGAATGGCACTTCTGGCAGCCACAAGCTCCTTTTTCTTCCCTGCTCTGTCAGTGCGGGTCTCAGCCACCTACTTGATCTCATAGTTTGACCTTGTGTAAGTATAGGCACATCTCTAATGTAATAATTATAATAATAAAACCGTAGCCCTACACAAAATTGCCCTGATACCAAACCTGCAAGCAGATGAACCAAAGAAGAGTGGCTCTAGACATTCAGTTTGGTGTCAAAATTTGTCTAGAGCATGAATTGGTATGGTAGTTGTAGCATTCACCTGAGAAGGGTGGCTTTTGTGAGGCTGTGAGTGGTTACTTACAAGAGCATAAGGTTAGCATTCAGTAATGCTTCATAAAATAGCATGTAGTCTTAAAAAACACGGCATTTTCTGTAGGGGAAAAACATGCAAATGTTTAAAGAGAAATAAAACTGAATAGCTTGAGCCAGCATAAACTTTAACACTTCGATTATTACAGGTAAGTCCCGTGCTGTGAGTTCAGTGTGTACATTTGTGCTGCCTCAAAACCAGCTACCTGAGAAAGGAAACTTTGATACAGGTTGTTTACTGACTCGGTTTTCTATGGTGGGTTGACTGAAGCTTTACAACACGCTTGCAAAAATTGGGATATAAATCAAACGACTTTAGTCTCTGCTTCCCAGGGCTGTTGATAGGATAAATATTTTCTTGTTACAGGATCGTATTCAGGAAGCCCAAAATAAGCAAAAAAACCCTCCTTTTTTGTGTACTGAAAAGTAAAACTTGAGTCCTCATCAGGTCTGAGCTCTGACAGACCGCTGAAAGCAATTTCTCAGCCGGCATTACTCTGCCAAACACAGCCTACCGTATGCCCTTTAGGATTCTGCTGATGCAACGGCAGGAAAAGGCTGCTAATTTATCTGGAGCATCGTCACAACCTCACCTTGCACCAGGAGATAGACAAGGATGCAAGTGCAGAGTTTTGCAGGTTCACCTAAGCAGGATCGCTTGTTTTATTCTTGCCAGGAGCTTTTGAACAGTTCATCAAAAAGTTAACGTCCTCCAAGCTGCTGCTGTGTAATAAATAGGAAGAGGATCTTGTTTAAATAGAATAAACCACCGGTTTGCCACCAGCAGTAGTTACCAACAAAGCAGCAGTGCCCTTGCTTTCAAACTGTGTCTAAAATTATGCATAAATAATGCTTACCTTCCTCTTGTGGAATGAAACGCTGGGGTTTTAGGATGCAGAGATATAAATGCTGGACAAAGTGGGAGTTACCATACCCTGCCCTAAAGTGGATCAGCCGTAGGAGGAACTCGGTGCCAGGGCTGGTTTTTGCCTTATCACTAATTATCTCAAATGCTTCTAATTGAGAACAAGATAGAAAAATGGCCAGTCTGGCTCACAGAAATACATTGCAGTGATTCCAAATAAATTCAAGAGCATCCATAGAAACAGGTTACACCGATCTAATTAAATCAATTTAGAAAGAGATTCAGTTAAATCAGTGCAATTTGTGTGTTCATAGATCAATCCTCAAATCAGGAGAAGGTCTCTTGAGCTAATGAGGCGTAGCAGTTATTTACTTTGGGGTGCTGGGCACTGGTCATCAATTAGGAGTCATTAATAAACCCTGGCAATAAAGAGCTCGAGTACCCCCAGTGAGTAATGGGGAGCAGTTGCAGGATGTATTAGCATAGTGCTCTGCCTCTGGGCTTCTCTGCAAATCACTTATCTCCCCTCAGGCATTACATAAAAACCCTGTGTGCTGGTGAGTGATGATGGGACTTGGAGGTTCCCCCCGGAAGGAAAGATTTAGAAATTATCTGTGATTTCAGGTTGCATATAGTGGTGGTTTGTTTCTTTTTTTTTTTTTTTTTTTTTTTTTTTAACTGCTACATAAAGCTTAATGTCTCTTTTTGGTGCTGTATTACCAGAACAAAGCCATAGTAGTGGAGCTCTTTCATGATCAAATCACTGTAATTAGAGTTTCACAAACCTGGGAAATGAGCAGGGAGCTGAAGTTGACTGATGTGTTACCAGTATAAATCTCATCCTAGACACAAACTGAGAGAGATGCCAAAAATACTATAGCCTTGGAAATTCGGCTTTAAAGTTATTTTTCAGGTTGTTTTTTTTTTTTAAAGCCAGGGAAAGGAGGAAACAGTTTCTAAGTGTTTTCAGCAAACGAAAGCATTGATTTGGCAGGTGAAGAATGAGAAATAATTTTGCCAAATGTCCGTTATCCCTTTGCACTGCCACTGGAGGAGCCCTCCTGCACTCTGCCACGAGCTGCTTCCATGCAGCCTTGGCATGCTGGCATGGGAATGACATCTACCAGTCGGCAGAGAGGCCTTCCCGAGCTGTGCTTTACTCTTCTGCCATCCAGAGGGATGCTGAAGAATCTGGTAGAAACTTCCACCCTTCCCTCTAACACTTGCGAGCAACCCCAGTCACGAGTGGGGCTCCGTTTAGGGCTGGGACGCGGGGCGGGCACCCCTCGGGTTTGGGACCTGCCTGATGCCGTGTAATCTATCAGAATTGTATTAATCCCACTAACACAGCCTCCATCTGGCCCCGCTGCCGGGCCGGCTCGCGCGAGCCCCGGTGATGGATGGCCCTGGGAATTGATTAGTTGTTGTGCGAGACAAATGAACTGTTTTGGCAGAAAATACCAGAGGTCGCTGCATGTGGTCAGGCACAAAGGCTGCTGAATTTTAAAGAGCTGCTTCCAGCATCCATTGCAAGGATGGTGCTTCGGAACAGTGACGGGTTTTGAGACGAGCCCAGCGCTCCGGAGCGTGGTTGGGGTTTTTGTTGTCTCCCTCCAGGCCTGCTTTCGGGAATGTCTGCACTGGAAATAAGCGCCAGGCTGCAGGGACGTGTGAGCCGGGCATCCTTGCCGTGTTGGGAATTGTGGGTTCGTGGGGGTATCGTGCGTGTGGGTGGCTGCGCCACAGATGTCTGTCACCTGGGCTGTGCAGTCCCTGTGGAAGAGCTTTCCCGGTTGTGCGGTGCCCAGGCAGCCTGGGGGGTTTTTTTCAGGTCAGTGTTATTTAGAAATGGATGCTCTCCTGGCGATGTTCAGCGGGCAGATCTCTTGGCTTCAAGATGATTGCCAAGTTTATTGCTTCCCCCCTTTTTGTTGTCCCCGGAGCAGTGACCCTTGGGGCTTTTGCCTTATTGTGCAAGGGGGGCCTGGGCTCAGGCCTGCCTCCTCTTTGTGAGAGCTCATCCTTCAGTGGAGGCTCCTATCTGGGGTTGTCACGGCCACCTCCTCTCCGGTGCTGCCACTGATGTGCCGAAGTGTGTGTGGCGGGTGGGGAATTGGACGACACGTGTCTTGCTGTGTCTCGGTGGCTCTCAGAGGACGGCACACGAGTGTGCCAGCAAGTGGGCAACCCTTCCCTCGGGACAGCCTGCCGGCTCAAAATAAACTTGAGTTATGGATTTATTCAGCTTGTAAAACCTCAGCTGGCATAAATAATTGAGAAAGCAAAGGTTTGTCTGTGGTGCGTACCTCAGGGACCCGCTCCTGCCTCCCTCCCTCCCACCACCCTTTCTTATGAAAATGATCCCAGTTGCACTGATAGATAATAACAACACCAAGCAATTAAAAGCTATGGGTGGCTGGAGAGAGGAGAAAAGGTTCAGTTAATGAGCTTTTCCTCTTCCTGTGCCCAGGAGAGCCTCAGAAGTGACGAGGCGATTAAAGCGAAGAGATAATTATAGATTATGTGAAAATGGGTCCCTTGGGGGCCGAGGGCCTTGACATAAACAGTGAGTGTTGCAAGTGTCTCTGGGCTCCCTGCACACATCCTGCCCCGCTCCACCGCGCATCCTGCTCACTTGGCAGCGCCGTGCCAACCAGACGGGCAAAGCCACCTGTTAGCGGTGAGTCCACTGGGACGTGGCTTGGACCAGCCCCGGGAAAAAGGGGCGAGGACGCCCCGAGTAGAACCTGATCTCAGCCCTCTGCCCTGAGCTTTGCACTGGAGGTAACCTGCGAGGGGGGAGGAAGGGCACGGGCCGAGCCTGGAGGGTGTTCTCTGCGCGAGGGTAAAATGTCTGAATTTCAAGTCTCTTCTGTGCCCTTTTCAGTGGCAGCCTTGGTGGCAAGGAGGTTTGTAACACTCCAGGTAAGAAGGAAGTGAAGCCCGATCAACCAGCACCAGATCTTTTCCATGAGGTGTTTATAAACTGTTGGCTCAATACGTGTGTTTTGGACAGCTTGTGGAGAAGGCTTGTGAAACCTTCCAAGCTTGGGGAAAGATGGGCTTGGTGTAAATCCTTCCACATCCTTTTATTCAAGGATGGAAAAAGCTACCTGTGTGTTACTTGCAGGCAACAGGTGCGCCTCAACTCACAGTTAAATCAGAATTAGCATCTCCTACTGGGGATGGGGGAGAGCAGGAGAAAAGAGCTTTGGAGACTGAACATGTGTCAGCAAGGGAGAAGAGAAACCCTCTGGCCATCCTCAGGAAACAGATGTAAACACACTCACTGCCTTTACTGACAGTCAAGTGGTCACTGACTTGAAGGCTCCTTTCTGGCTCAACAGTCTGACACGGAAAGAAAATTGCATCCAAGTCTTCCTTTTAGCTACAGGTTTTAAATCATTGTGCACATCTCCGTTAGGTTGAGTTTCATGGTCCTTCCCATACATTCAGATATGCCTAATACTCTGGTTTTTACGTGAATTGAGATTTTTCTGAGCAATGTTTTTGCACTGTCACTTACTTCTGTATTTCCAACGTGCTTCTGCCTGGTTTTATACTGTAGCCCATAAGGCAATCCATCTACGTCCTGAGGACCTCGCTGCCACCGTCCAAGCGTGCTTGGCCCCGGCAGATGAACCTCAGGATTAAAGGGTGGGCTCAGTTCCGCGCACACTGTGTCTCACCTAAAAAATCCAATGCGCAGGCTGGAAGGTGGAAAGACCTTCCCTGGTTCTTCGTTCGCGAAGACTGGCCAAGAAAAAAAAAAATACTGTTTTTACCAGTTTTGGGGCCTTCCTGCCAACTCTTACCGGTTTTATGAGGAGTGCAAATTCCTACTGGGAACAGGTCTGATAAAAACATTACATCCTTTTTGTTTTCTTGTAGCTACTACAGTGGAGGGATTATTAAAAATGAACACATGCACACAATGTGAAATAAAGGGAGGGAAAAAACGGAGTTGCCACGTTTTCAAGCTGTGTTTCTTATTTGTTCTGTATGGTTTTGAGTGCAAAGTCAGCAAATAACAGTAACTTGTCCTTATTCCATTCACACCATTCAAGGGGAATGTTTTCCCTAGCGTTGGTCCCTTCAAAAATCTGGTTTTAACTCCTCTGAGCCCTTTTCTCAGTGTCCCCTCCTGGTTTTGGCATGTCTCTAGATCAGATAGTTTTAAATGTCTGGAGTGTAGCTTCACGTGACTGTTTGATTTGCAGGTAAAATGTCTTTTGTTGCTACTCTATGGACTTCCCTCAAATGTGTTCAGGAAAGGGCTTGTTTCTCATTGTTAATATTTATAAAAAAGTTGGATATGATATATGCCTAATTTTTTGGAAGAGGGCATCGGGAGCAGGGGAGTGGTTTAAAGCTTGAGAAATAAATACAGAGTAGAAGGATGAAATTTCCCGAAACCTTGTCTTCGGGTGGGGAAATTGGTATTCTGGATTAATTCCATTGTGGATACTTCTGAAAGAAAAGTGGCTTTTTGGAAGGGGGATATATAGAGCATTTGCAGAGTTGGTTATTCCAGAGAGCTAAATCACATCCAAATAGCTGTGTCAGGTCATTTTCCCCTTGCAGACAATAATATCCTTGGAAAAAAGACTGTAAAAGTCCTGTCTGGAGGCTGTGGTGGGAAGATGGGCTGGGTTTGGTACATCAGGGTTGCAGTGCCCTCTCTGCTGGCAACAGACCTGCACACACTCCCCCTGGAGCACAGTCAGGTGCTTTATTGCTGCCACGTACTCGCTGGTACCTCTGGTGCTGCAGTGGGAGGTCTGTCAGGGCTCTGCAGCTCGTGGGATGACCAGGTGGCATCGCTGCCAGGGATGGAGGGTACAGCCCGAGCTCATGGTCGTGACATGGAAAATCACCCAGGAATAACTGAGGATGGCTGTGGACTTCCCTAGCAAGGAGACACTGGGGGTTTGCTTTGGTGTTACGGAAAAAAGAGTGATCCGTAACAAGCAAGGGGTGTGCGGTGGTGCAGTGGGGAGCCAAGTTACTGTACGGCGTTGTCTGAAAAGCAGCTTCTCCCCAAAGGCTGCTGTCAGCAGCCAAGGGTGTGTTGGAGAGGTTGGACTAACAAGGTAGGACTGGAGGGACTTCCCAGCATATCAAATCAGCCCTTGTTAGTAGGGGCAGGCATGTCTCGTGACCTCCATCACGAGTCTGTCAAGCTCCATCTCCAGCATTACAAGCTTTTGCCTTTTCTAATCCCACCATGAGGTTCTTTTTTCCTCGAAATTCAAGGTAATTGCATCTAAAGCATGCAGTGCTCTGCTTCCCATGTGTAGTGAGCAGGCAAGACCTCCAACAAATGAGTTCATGACAGACTGGTTAAGAAACTGGGAGACTTCTGTACTGTGAAATCTTGTGTGGCTCCAGCTCTTCACTGGAAAGGTGCAGCTCAGTTGTCTGCAAGGAAAAATAGGGGTGATGTGCTGGAGAACAGTGCTACTAGGAGAGCAAGGTGAGAGGGAGGTCAGAGGAAGTGACTTTTTTGGAGAAAGCAGTGATCTGCTGCTGGAACTGAGCATCAGCACTTTTTCCCACCTTTCTCTGAGGAAACAGAGTATAACTCACTAGGCTAGATGCATAACAATCAAAGTCAGAGCTCTGCCTGCCCTGATGGGAGCAGGGGACGTGGTCTTGGTGGCATTGATATTTTCTTTTTTTGGGGGGATTGCAGGTCAAAGAGCAACCCTTTTGTTTGTAATCCATTGCTCATGCAATGTTATTCAGATTTTACTTTTCGCTTCCCCTGACATTATTCGGCATGTGATGTTCAAGAGCAGTGCAGATGAATAGGAGGAGCGTGTTGCCTTTTAGCACCAGTGCATCAGTCCTCAAACTGCACTGTTGGATTTCTCCTGACCAAAAGGCCCACAGCAGAATGACCTCCTCACTGGGTCTGACCAGCTCCAGCAACCTCCCCTTTTTACAAGTAACTGAGGCGTTCAATCTGAGTTCTGCTGAACATCCAGATGGTCTTATGTTAAGGTGATTGAAAACTGGGGATGTCATGTGAGGCACTGACTTTGTGTTTAACTCTTGTGAAGCTGCCAAGTCCCTTAGCAACACTGGTGGGTTCATTTGAACACAGTTTTCATCTGGAAACTTGAAAGAGAGGGGAGTATGTGGGCTTTTGGCTTATTTTTATAAAACCAATTGCCTCTTTTCTTTATTCCCTTTTAGCCACACAGTTGGATCAGTGTATTTAAACCTAAAGGTATTATTCTTTTAAGAATCTGAGAAAGGTCTTAACTTCATTGCAGGTTCTGTTTGTTTGGCTGGTAAGGAGGGAAGCTTTAGTGTGTCTGAAGCCAGAGTATTGCTTTTATCTCTAGAAGATGTGACTCAAGCACTTGTGACGCCACAATTGGATCTTCCTGCCTGCAAGTGGTCCTCAGTGAGCACCTGCTGGTGTTATATCCAGGATCCACTGTGTAAACAGATTGCTTTGCTTGTGTCCTGCTTGTTCTGCTGCTTTGTCCAAGCCACATTAGTGGCCACTGTCTGAGATGGATGGCATCAGACAGGGCTTTTGTGGGACCCAGAGTGGCTCTTAAGGCAAGAGCAACTTCCTTTCTCTTTTGTGGGATTGCAGTGATTTATACCAAAAATTCAAACATGGATTTTTCTGGTTAACCCCAGACATTTCTTGTGCCATTTCACAGGAGTAAGCTGACTTTTGTCAGGACATAATACTGCTAAATACCTTTGTTTCTGTAGGAAGCAGGATCTTCTGCCTCCTAACTTGGGAGAAAAAAACCCCACGTTATTCTGCATGTGCAATACTAGGTGCCTGTTTCAGTCCAGTGACAGCACTGAAATGTCATTGAAATGAGCATATGATGTGTGTGTATGTGGCTTTTGTGTTGTGCAGTAACACAGTGGTTCTTTGCTTTTGTTTCCTGAATAGGGAAGAGGACAAGAACATTTTTGATTACTGCAGAGAAAACAACATTGACTATGTAACCAAAGCCATTCAATCAAAAAAAGTGGATGTGAACGTCACAGATGAGGAGGTATGGAGAAAAAGGAACCATCAATCTTTGATCTGTGTTGTGTGTTAATTCAGTGCTACTTCTTTTTAAAATTCCCTGGTTGGGTTTGTTATAACAAGGTATGGTAACAGTTGGGCAAACTCTTGGTCACTGAGACAGGGATAATCTATTGGAAAACAGCTTTCCACTGGATTTCTAGTAGTGTGTGGATGTAGTAACTGTGATGCTTTGGTGTATCAGAAGCTTAGTTCCTATATTATTTTCAGCAGCCACTTGCAGAATAAGGTCTTCTGAATGCCTCCCTTTCCCCACTTTGTGTACTAAATACGGTCCAACAGAGTTAGGAAGTGAGGGAAATGGGTTTTTTGGCCGATGACCTCTGTTCAGGCTTGAAGCAGGATTTCTGTCATGCCGCCAGCTTTTCATCGTTCCCAGGTGGAGGGTAAATGAGTGACACTGGCTTTCCAGCTTCACAGAAATAGTGACATCATCAAGTCTTTCTCTCCTCACCAAACTCAAAACCCCATTCCCCCACAGGGAGGTAATGCGGGTGTTGCCAGAAACTCCCAAGAAAAAGCTGTGTCTAAAACTGTGGATTGGCTTGATCTTTTCCTTGGTAAGAACAACTGTCCTGGTGTGGACAGTTTCGTGTTAGTCCTCCAGGAACTGTGGCTGTACCAGGTTTGTCACCTCGATTTCTGTGCTTGCACACTGCCACCCGTCCCTGCTCCTGGTCTAACCTTGTGCACAGCTCCTTTTGCCCGCTGCCTTGCAGCACGTTGTGCTGTGGTGAACAGATGAAGTGCTTAGACATTCATAGACTGAGACGCCACAAATTCAGTTGGGTTCTCCTGTAGCTCTAAGCAGATTTCTGCCCTCTGAGCCATGACAGCCCCGGCTGGGGCCCTGAATGCTGATGGCAGGGCCTGTTATTATTAATCAGGAATTCATGTGAATTAATTTTCAGAGGAGAGGAGGGAGGGTGTTCACGATCGGGGTTGGAATTTCACATCATAAATTCAATGAACTGAAACTGTCGTGTGCCACACAGTCGCTGCTTCAGCACTGAGCTCCATCCCTCCTCCTGCTGATCACAGGCTACAGAAGGGAATGTCCAAGGCAGTCCTACAGAATGCTGTAGTCCTTTCATTAAAAAAAAAAGCTCATTTTTGGGATCACGTGCTTGCAATAAGCGTATAATAATGCCATGCTAACACTGCTTTGTTCCCACTGGCAAGGTGCTCTTTTGTAGTGAGCAGCATTCAGAAGCTGGTACCTTCCTTGCTGTTCAAGCAAAAAATAGGCTTGTTTTCAGCCACAGAAAGTTTGGTGTTGTTTTGGTTTTTTTTTTTAAATATTTTGTGAGAGATAGCAGAAATATATCTAAACTACGTAAATGTTTTAAGTCAGATCTGAAAACTGCCAGGTGACACATCCTTCTTGGGAATTATCCATGAGTTCCTGATGGAAGAGTAAGTCCTATTTCTAATGGATAATCCTATTGCTAATGGATATTAGCACGTGACTGTTGCAGAGTAGAGAATTACTTCAGCAAAGGCAGGAGCCAAAAGCACCTGCCTGCTGGTGAAGGGCTCGTGGGAGGTGACACTGGTGCAAAATTCACCCATAGATGAATATCTCACAGCTTCAGCAATTTTGGCTTATCCCAGCAAATGTGCAAATAGGAAAGTGAAACCTTTGGTTTTTTTTTTGGCAAGTGCTGGCTTCCTTAGGCTGACTCTAACTGGTCCAAAAAACCAAACAATCAATAAACAAAAATTTGAAATAAATACTTATTTTGTGATATGTTAAGGAGCTGAAACCATTACCAGTGTTGTTTGGTATCCAAACATGTTCTTCCCAGTCTGGAGGATAGCTTATTTTTCAATATCATGCCGGCTGATTAAAGTTTTAGAACCCCATTTAGACTAGAGATATCCCAGACCAAGCCTTTCGTAGAGTGAAGTGTGTACAAGCATAATCTTATAATTTTTATTAACTATTTTAGTGTTACTGTGTAAATACATCCTGCTGAATTCAGAAGCTGCCTTGCCTGGCCTAAATGGCTGGAAATTTAAAATGGCACAGAGAAAGAGTTAGTGGCACATACAAAGAGTTAACTTGTAATGAAACAAAATCTTCTGAAGCACCAAATAGTCTCGTGCTAAGCTGCAAAGACGCTCGGCTCAGCCTTGCCTTGAAAAATAAAGACCTGGGTGAGGTTGTAGGGGTGTTTAGATGTTATTTTTACGTGATATGTTAGTACTGTATCTCATAGCATCCCCCCATTTTGTGCAGACCTGAAATAAGCCAGCGAAAGGAGAAAAGAAATCAAGAATAAAAATGTGAAGTTGGGGATGAGCCAGCTTACTTGAAGCAAAAGGATTCCAGAAAGGGGTTTAGAGACATGCACTTGAAAACTTCCAGAGCATCAGCGGTCTTTTTCCCGCAAGACATCAAGCTCTTCGTGTACAGCATTCAGGCCAGCATACCTGCTAACAGTTTGGACATAATAAACTTCAATTTGGAATTAAGCAAAGAATCCAATGACAGTAATCATGTCCGAGCTTCCATTTACTGTATCCATTGCTCAGAGTTCAACAGAGTAGCTTGCATTCAGTTACGAGAAGTAGCACAGACTAAGGCAACCTGTTTCCACTGCATGTGTTTGTTAGCAGGACTGATGGCATAAGAAATAGCCTGTGGCTGTGAAGTCGCCCCAGGCACATCCTGGGAGCGTGGCTCACTCGCTGCTTTTCCGAGAACAGTATTTCTTCGACTTCTAACAAACCAGGAGCTGCTCAAAGGCAGAGATGAGTTGCTTTTGTAGTTTGTGCCAAGGGCTGCGGAGGTTGTAGCTAGGTAATTTTTTTTTAATTGTTGGATAAATCCCAGTAAACAAACGTGCTACCTGTGTGCAGTGTTTTAAGTCCTTGCCAAGACTTTAATGAGAGGCATCTGACAAGTTGCTCGCTTAGTCCCCTGTCCCTGCGCTTTTGAGACAGCACGTGCCAAATTGGTGCCAGCTTGCCAAGGAAAGGACAGGGGGAAGAATGAATTTGAAGAAGGATCACATACTTCTGGATTTACAGGCTTGCTCTCATTAGAAAAACTTCACCAAACGTTCCAGAGCTCCAAAAGGGATTCACTTCCAAACCAAGTTTACCTGTATAATTGCAGCAACAGCCCTTCCAATTCACTGTTTCTGCTGTCACAGGGGGATGCAGTCGTTCTATCTAGATAGATATCTATCTCTTCTTAATTACTGCTAATAAAACACTTGCCACAAGTTAGAGTGGCTCACTGCTATACAGCCATTACCGCTGCAAACATCGTGCCTAGAAGTATAGCTTAATATTGTAGCACATCCATTCGGTTTGGCTTTGTTCTCCCCTTTCTGTGCTCCGGCTAATTGATGTGAAAATCATTCCCATCCATTTGTCTGCCGAGACTCAGTATATCGGAGACAAATCCCTGTCCTGTGCTTTGTTTGTGAACACCCTGTGACTTGGAGCTGAGCAAAATTGATGTGCTGTTGGCTTGAGAAGCTGCTGCAGAAGCTGGCCAAGCTGGCAGCGGTTAGCCAGGCAAAGCACAGAAGATTTAAGAGGCAGGGTTAGTGCAGCGGGGCTATTTTTATGCTTTTTTTTTTTATTAAATACTGCAAAGATGCATCCTTTCAAGTAACTTCTGCAACAACTGTCGTGTTTGAATTGCAAGGAGGGGGTAGTACCTTGGTGTTCGATTGCTTCTAGTCGAGACCTCACTGCTGCAGTTCTTCCCTACATGAAATTATTCATGTTGCTCTGAGTCTCTCACTGCTTAATGAAACAGTCATGTGGGAATTGTTTTGGGAAAGCTCAATCTGTGGCTCTTAAGATTTCTGCCGTGTTATTTAAATGCACAAACACATGTTACGTGCTGATCCAAAGCAGCAGCTGTGAGGACTAAAGAATTTTGCAGCGTTCAGAGGTGATGTAACCGAGCTATACAAAGGGCTGGACCATGAATTCAGTTTAAGCCTGTCGTATCACAAAGGCTTGTTTTAAGGAAGACATAGAAACAAGTAGACTTAGTAGCTGTATAGCTGCCTCAGTACGTTAGCTAGAACTGTTGATTGTTGTTAATTTGCCTGATGCTGTGCAAACAGCAGTGAGTATTACCTAGTTTTCGTAGAATCATTAAGGTCATGGAGTCCGACTGTTCTAAATACAAATGCTTTTTGTTGTGCAGTAAGTAGGCTGAGATTCTTCTGCAGGTGTCTTTACTCCCACATTTCATGGTATTGGTCTCTAAAGTCCACCTTACACCCCGTGTCGAGGGCGCGGCTGCGAGCATGCAGACATTTCTTGGGTGGAACGTGTCAGCTATTTAATCGTGCACAATTACAATGCAGAGCCATTTAAGGCACTAATTAGAAAATATTGTATCCATTTAGAATTGCAGAGAAAATATATAGGTAAGCAGAGTGTAATTACCCAAAGTGGAATTGGCCCAAGACTTGAAATCCATACTCCTGCAAATAGCACAAGGAGATTTTTTAATGACTGTAGATGATCAGGCTTCAGGTTTTTGTCCTGTTCAAAAGGCAGCATGTGCAGCAGAACCAGCTTTCCAGTGTCGTGGGCAAGACCAGCTGCACAGTGCTGTGGTACCCCTGATCTGTCAGAATTAACTGTTGGTTTTCCTTTTCTGGTCTCAGCCAAGTTCAGCACCAACAAAATGAGATTCTGCTTGTCCAGAGACAAATGCAAACCAACATATTATAGCCACTAATCTGTACCGTTAATTTGGGTAAAAAATACAGAAATGCCTTTATGACGTCATGTAATTACTGTGTGTGTAATTACAGTATTATCCCTCTACACATATATAAAGAAACTGCAATCCTCTGCTGAAGTATTTATTGCTGTTATGCATATTGCAGATAGTGCTTTTTTTTCTTTTGACGTAAACTTCTGTGGCACAAAAAAAGTTGGTATTTGTCCAACTGAAATGCTAAGTCTTAAGTAATTACCAGTCCAGAGATGAGTTAAGGATGCTAAACATGAATTAAGGATCTTTCCATGTTTACCAATTGTTTTAAATTGTACTCTTTCCCCCCTTGTAGACTTCGATAGTGGCATTGAGTGCAAGAACATTAATCATTAAATGGCCCATGGATGTCATCAGTGCTTCCATAGAAAGTCACTGTCAGAAAATTCATTTTAGTTCAAGGTTAATTAGTGTAACATTAAAATTATGTGTTACAAAAATTAATTACTTGCTGGGTCAAAAAGTGTGCCTTTGCTGACTCAAAATCACATTCTACCTCCGCTGCCCTGCCCAAGAGCATCCAGCAGAAGCAGTGTGAGCTTTGGTCACAGGTGTCTTCTGCCTCTCCTGCTTTCTGGCACCACGGTCAGGAAATTTGGCTCACAGTCCCCATTAGCAGATAAATGAGTCGCTCATCTTGTTCCCCACTGCTCTGTCAAGAGATTTATAACCAGGCGTGGGCTAATTTAACTGATTTCATCCGTGAGGGTCTGTAACTGTTTTCTGTCGCCTACTGGAAAACACAGGTCAGTCTGCTGGTGTCACAACTTGGGGGGTGTGATTCCTGGTTATCTGCAGGGTGCTTTCCAAGTTTTCCCCTGCTGACCAGGAGAGACTGATAGGAACAGTAAGTCTAATTTACCACGTGTACATAGTAAACAAAGATGAAAATCTATCTCAAACTACTTTGATCTAAGGGGATCCTAAGCTTCTTCCAATATCTTTGGTAGGCAGGGTGATCTGAACTTCCATTGAAGCCTTTCCCATGGTGGCAGACAACTGTAGGAAGGGGATGGGAAGAAAACTGCAAAGGTCTGCGGGGGGGCTCAAGGCGTGGATGCAGCAGCCCACGTTGCAGAGCTGAGAGGGGACAAATGCAGGTGATACCTGCCCAGACGCCCAGTTTTAATCTTCTCTTGCAGCAGAGACAGGACCTGTGGGTTAAGTGCCTTGGACCTGCCAGAGGAATGAGCTTTTGGGGACTTGGCATCCCGGTGACTTAGGCAGCAGTGAAAATCCTGCCCCTTATTGTGTAAGTTGTTGCTCCCAGAAAAGTCAGAGGTGCCAAAATCCCAAATCTATGCAGGAAAACAAATCATGTCATGGCTCCTGTGTTTCATGCTTTGCTGCTTTTTCCCCTCTACATTTTTGCTGGCTTGTGGGCTTGATGCTAAATTAATGAAGAATTGAAACTCTGTGTCACTTTTCACTTTTCTAGCGTTATTTAGTAAGTCCAAATCACAAGGAACAATAAACTGCATACTAATATCCTTTTTTTTACTACTTCTTTTAACTCTGTGTTAATTTGGTTTTTGGTGCTCAGTACTTATTAGCAAGACCGATTCTCTGTGGGGTTTTTTTGCCTGGCTTTGTTAATTTTTCTCCTGGATGTTGCAGGGCCGGGCTCTGCTCCACTGGGCATGTGACAGAGGACACAAGGAGCTGGTTTCAGTACTGTTACAGCACGCTGCTGATGTCAATATCCAGGTAAGAAAGGAATACAAAGTTGAATGTGATTGATGTGTTACAGAGTTCTGTGATTCTATTATAAGAACATCCAAAAAGGTAGCTTGGGAAAAATACGGAATTTTTAGCCACCATGGTTTGCAGGCCGCACGTCTGAGCTTAGCCAGCAGCAGTTTTAGGGTCCCTGAATAGCCCAGGTTTTGTCCTACACTGGTTCAACAACTCCTTTGCAAGTGGTTCCTTCCAGCCAGCCAGCTTGGGTCTGCCTGTGCCCATGAGTCAGCGCTCCCAGTTTTGTCAGCTTGGTGTAATTAAGGGCTGACTTGTGTAAATTTGATTGTATACGGAAATAATTGTCTAATGTTTTTGTGTGAAGTTATGATTGACTCTTCCCGCGATGGCACTTACTGGCTCTGCTCTCCTGCCCACAAATAACGGTGCTGGTACTGAGACACACATGAAATAGTTGTAAAAAAAGGTCTGTTTTACCCTTTCCTGGGCAGAATTGCTGCTGGGATGGTATGAGGAAGGACAGCGCTGTGGCAGCTGGTGAGAAACACATGTTCCTGCTTAATTCTCTGTGGTTTCAGTTTTAATGGATTTTATAGGAGTTTTTCCTCACATAGAAGAGGGGCAGTGAAGCCAGTACGAAGGGGGGCTTTGCTGTCCATCACCCTTCAAATCAGATCTAGTGGGTGGTGTATTGGATACATACAGGAACAGCTTTGCATTGAAACTGCAGAGAAGTTGGATCAGCCTGTTCCTTCACCTTGGCATCCTGGAGATGGCTTTTGGATTCTGTCTGAAAAATCTCTTCTCTTTGACACTTGTCTCATTCCTTTGGAGGTAAAGTCTGACTTTTAGAAGAAAAGGCAGAAGGGAGAACCTTCATAATTTTTTTTTCCTCAAGCATTCATTTTTCTCTTAAATACTTCTCTTTTTTCTTTTTGATGCATTGCACATATTCTAACCAGATTATTTTTGGCCAGTAACAAAAGGTTAATAATAGCCATAAAAAGAAAATCAATCTTTGATATTTTTTTTCCCCGCCGAGGTAATAAAGGAGAATTTTTTATAAAGGTCTCTGTTTGCACGTGGATGTGTTCCCAGAGAAAGCAGACACGTTTTTATTCTCAGCCCTATATGAATTGCAAAAAGTAACATTTCAAGACTTTGTGACTTCATGTTTATTTCTTTTTTTATTATTATTATTTATTTGTATTTTAACCTTTACCCTGTAAGAATTCACATCCAAAGCAAGAGCAGGAGGAATTTCAAGATCAACCAGAAGAAAAAGGGAGAGGGAGAAACTCTGGCTTCCTAACAGGCCATAAACACTGCAGCACCTGCTATTACGCATGACCAAATCAGTTAATGTGTAAGCTGTAAAGAATCTGTTATTTCAGAGCAATGTGCTCTCAGCAGAGGTTCCCTTCACACCTCTGTCCAAGCAGCTTCCACAATTCCCATCCACCTCTCCAGGTCTTCAGGTGTCCTTCTGTCTCGTTCAGTTTTGCAGCAGCACCTGTGTGCAGGCAGCATGAGAGATCAGGAATAAATTAGGGATTAGGAGGGTTATGAGCAAGTAGTGAAGGAGAGAAATGTTACAGACCGATTTTTTTTTTAATTGCCTGTGTTTTAGTATGCTTCTAAAAAGTTAGTCAAACAGTGTGACAGATTTATGCTCTCTTCCATTACCTTTTTAATAAATGTTCTTCCATCTTGGCTCTCTTGGAGTGTGCTAAAGGATTTAGCTGCCCTAAGCAAACAATGACAGTGGTGCTCTGATAGGTGACCTGGAGCAAGTCAGAACAGTTCACTGTGCCAGTAGATGTGCCTTAATACCTTTTTGCTGCCTTATTTTTAGTTACCTTTGTATTATCTGTTGTCAGAGTACTGCAGTCTCTGGATCAAGAGGGCCTGCAAGTGTCAACTTATTACTCTTTATTGATAAACAGACAGATTGGAAGCAGGAGGAGAGGTCTCCTCATTCCTGTAGTGTGCTCAAAACCACTTCAATTCTGGAAATAACCTCACGTCCCAAGATTGCAGTGGTCCAGCCCCTGTGCTTTTTGTTTTTTTCAGCAGTGCTGCTGCAGTTTCCGAAGGGTGGTTCACTAATGTCACTGAAAAGCTGCAGCCATTGAATTCTCTGCTTGTTCATAATTAGCTCTAATAGCATGTTTGAAAAGAGGTGGTAAAGCGATTGCCATGGGTGAGGGGATACCGAAAGGCAACAGGCTGCTCTGCTTTGTTGAAAAGGGGCGTTTGTGTAATTGAATTAGCTAAATCTTCAGAGCCAGAGGCCGTGTCAAAGTGGGTGGTGGGATGGTATTTTGGAGCTGAGTCTGCAAACAGCCTTCTTCCATTGGAGATGTTTGCCTTAAATGGAGTACGTTCGTAACATAACAGTTACGAAGGAGCTCAGCAACATGACTGTAATTTCCATTTCTAACTTTAAAACACGTGAAGACGCAAGTTTTCCTTGCAGAGGATGAGCAAAATTGGAACACCTTTTTCCCCTAAAGAGAGAGTTTTTCCTTGCAGTGTTTTCTCTGGCCTTGGGAAGGAGATTTTCTGGGGTCAAGGGAAGCACTGAAGGCAAGCCATGGCATCCTCGGCATTCCCTGTGCCAGGAGGGGCAAGCTGGCCTGGTTTGTCTTTATTTTATAGCATCATGGAATGGTTTGGGTGTGAAGTGACCTTTAAGATCATCTGTTTGTCCTCAGTTTTCTCTGGTGCTGCAGGGCCGTTGCAGAGGAGACAGCAGAAGTCTCCTGGGTGTGAGGTGCTGCTCAACCAGCTTTCAAGGAAGCTCCTTTAGTGTGTCTGAGGGGACATTGAGGCACAGTGTGCTGCTTCACTGCTCTTAGGTGGAAGGGTCTTCTTGGGGCATGGTCCTGGAGTGGTTGCCACAGCTGAGCTTACTCTGATAAAGCTTTTCAAGCCTATCTGGCCATGTAAACAAGTCTTAAATACTTGTAAGTGGAACTGTATCACTTGACACGCAGGATAATTAAAGGCTGTGTACATATCTATATGCTAGAGTAGCTGAGTTAAAATGGTATCTAAATGTTTTATGATTTTTAAACTGCATCATTGTGCAGTTATCAATGTTATGGTAATAATTTTCTGTGCTTTCAGGTTTTTTTCTGAAAGGACGAAAAAGGCTATAGCTGATGTTCATTTTCTATTTGCTGACTTTTCACTTTCCTAGTAAAGGTGCAGAGCACTGCACTGAGACTTTAAACCTCTTGCCAGCAAATTCCCAGTGGTCATCCACGGACCCTCAGGGGTTTGAGAGGGAAACTTGAGACGAAAGCTGAAAATCATCAGCAGTAATTTTGATGAAAAGCATCTAGTGTCTGTGCTGTCTGCAGAGAGCATTGGTGGATTTTTGGTGGCAGTGTTGGGTTTTTATCTTGTACCAATTCGTGCCAGGCTACCCAGTCATATTTATGCACTGAAGTGATGCTTGTCAGCGTATTTTGAGTTAGATGGATTTTTTTTCTTTTTGTTTGTTTGTTTGTTTGTTTGTTTGTTTGTTTTCCATAAGACAAAAAAAAGCAGGAGGAGCATGGTTGTCTCCCCAGGTTGTCTCTTTTCCCATTTCCCTGCCACACACCTCTAGGAAGACAGCAGCTTCCTTCCTCTGTTTGCAGCTCTGTTTGCTGTTGAGTCAGAGGGGGAACACGGAGCAGCCATCCCTGATAATACCTTCCCTCACGTCCTCATCGGGGATTGAAAAAAAAAATGAAAGAAACCTTTTCGAATGAAGACAATACAAACATAATAAGTGGCAGGGAGGGTTCATCTCCCTCATGACTCAATCCCTCTCAAACAACATTATTATTGACTGGCCTATTGGTTGCCAAAAAGGAAAATCAATTGTACCAGAAGTAGTTGCTGGGCCACAGATCACGGTACTAACCCAGCGGAGACAGGTTGATTTTTATCAACTATCCAAAGACTAATTTCCACCATTAGCTAAAAATGAAGTAGAAATTATGGATGTGTTGAAGATCGCTAAAATTGGTGGTCTGTTGGTTTTGGTTTATTTGTATGTTTTTACTGTTTTCCTGCCTGACTCCTAAAGGGATTGTGTCTGAATAGGATAAAAAAGGAGCAAGGAATAGTCAGGCTTCCCTACCTGTTTTTTGTTCTTTTCAGCCTTGTTCATTTGGATTTCACGGTAAAAATACAAATTGCTTCGGTCTTTGCACTGGGAGCTGGGTTTTGGAGGCATTGCATAGACATTTAAAAATTGTGCTGCTCTCAGCAAAGGTGTGTCCCTTCCCTGCCTCCTGCTCTGAATATGCATCATGCCCTCATGTTTCTGTGTCTGTAGGGATATGAGGAATTTGGTGTGAACATCTCCACTGTTCTGACTGAGGACCAAAGGCCACAGGCAGTATCTACACAGCTTTGCCCCTCCCCAGTGACGTGGGGGTGTGTCCATGCAGCCCACCACCCTTGCTGCGAGCTGGCGGGTGCAAACACCTTTTGGGTAGGATGCCAGCTGCCAAAAGACTCTGCTGTTAGGACCATCCCCTAAACCTGGCTGAGATTAAAAAGGAAAAATGTCTGAGCCTTGTGCCCTTGCAGTTAATGTCCCTAGTATCCATTTTCCCCCCAAATATACTAAAAGCCTGGCTCATAAAGCCAGGGGGGGCCCAGTCCTGTGTCTGATATTGCTGCAGAGGGTTTGGTGTAGTTACACTCTCAGCTAGCAGAGGATGTCGCAGGCACTGCTGAGCTGACCGTTGTGTGGTAGGGAGGTACTGTGGCAAATGGATGAAAACACCAAACAAAGATGAAAAGCAAAGCTATAAGAGCAGATTTATTAACCACAGAAGTGTCTTTTTTCCCTTCGCCATCCCTTGTCCTGATCCCTGTCTCCGTGTTTCCGTGTCAGCTTTGTCAGGCACATCTCCGAAGACTCTGCAGGCTGTACCCTTCAGTCTTGACTCTGTTGCCAGTGGGTGTGAAAGCCATTAGCCAAAAGAAAGGAGAGATCTGCTTAGTGACAGAGGGTAGCATTCTACATTAAAGCATTGACATGGTGCCAGTCACACAGTTATTACAAGTGGCACAGCTCCATGTCTCTCCTGCGGGTCTCTCTGTGGAATGTAGATTGGCAGCAGGTTGAATGTTAAATGGTCACCACTCAGCAGATGCTGATTTTACCTACTGGGAGAAAAGTCCCTTTCAGCAGAAACGTTTGCAAAATATTTTCAGCTCTAAATACGTGCTGGGAAAAGCAGAGATTTGTCCCCCGGTTTGCTCCTCAGCTTCTGAAGACACCTTAAGCCTCGTCAACACAAACTGTAGGGTTGTACAGATGATGAGATGTTCCCTTCAGCTTGTGCAGGCTGGGCTTTTTTGCATTGTTCCTTCCCATCTTCGAGCTTGATGTGTCCAGTCTTTGTTTCTTCTGCTCCCTGGAGGCATATGAATCATTGCATCATGGCTGGTGCAGCAGAGCAGTTGGCACCCTTGCCCAGGCAGCGCGTGTGCGGTGTTGCCTGCAAAGCAGGAATGCTGCTGCAGACTCCTGTGTTGTACAAAACCAGGGGTGTGGAAAAGTGAAATCCAAGAGCTGGCCCTGAAAAAACTTAGCAGGGGTCTTTGCTGCTTTACCCTCAAAATCCGAAGCTCCTTTCAGGGTAATCAAAAGCACAGGGTTTAAAGCCGGGACTGAGGACAGCAGCGTGTTTTAGTGGCTTGCCGTGGGACTGTGGGGCTTGTGGGCATCGCCCTGGAGTGAGGGCTGCGCTGTGCAGAGGGAGGCACATCCCATGGCCAGTACTGGTGCAGGAATGCAGTCTGGCAGAAGGCACATATTTTTAGCTGGGAGAGCGTGAACCACCCTCTGTATCAGAGAGCTTTGTGCCTGATTCCATTCCTGAACAGCACAGCTCTTTTTGTGGTACGATCTCTGCTAATGCTCACGGTAGACAGATGCCAGCAGCAGCAGTGAGCTTTGGGGTCAGTGCAGGTGGCACCATGGTGCACTTACGTGTTCTGCTGCAAAGGGGAAACTCCCTACTGTCTTCACATGTCCTTGCAGAGGCAGGAAAGAGCCTTACCTTGAATGCCTCCCTGCAAGGGCAGGGGATGATCCTATGCCCCTTGGTCTTGGGGTCATCTTTGAAATGAGCACGTGTTAAAACACCTGTAATTCCTAAAGTCATTGTTGGAAATGCTTTAATCCCTCATTAAGGTGTTTGGTTAACTGCGCAAACAGGATACCACTGGCAGCCAAACTAGTTCTTCAGGTGAGCACATAACCCTAGGAATGGTCTCTAATCACCTCAGGAATGGTCTCTAGCCTTGCTTCATTTCCTATGGCCTTGATGTCACCTCTCCCTGCCAGAGGAACCACCTCTGCCAATCAGCTCCTCTTCACTCAAGGGAGATGGTTCCTAGAACATGGTCTTTGAGTTCAGCCCCTTAGAAAAGCTTTCCCTGTTTTGAAAGAGTTAAATTCTGCTGCTCACCTTCTCCCTGAGGACATTTGGGTTTTAGAAAGTCTGGCATTACTTTCCAAAGGGATTTTTGTATTCATCTGTTGTCAACAGTTGTCTCTTCCGGTTTCCTCTAAAAACCCTCAAAACTAAACAAACCCCCCCTTCCCCACAACAAAAACGTACAAAAAACCAGTTCCAATTGCATCATTGGGGCATCTGGAATTTGCAGTCTTTGGTGCAAAGTACTTTTTCTTTTGGTTTTCCTAAGTAAGATTTTTCTAATGATCTGGATGTTGGAACAATAACTCTTCATGCTTACTTTGGTTAGGTCTTGAGTAAGATTTTTAATGATTATAGCTGGGTCTTGGTTCCATGGATCGTAAGTGGCAAAATGGCACTGAAGATGGAAAGCTAATTTAGGATGCTTCTGTCTCTCAGCTTGTACATGTTAGTTCAGCATCCATGAGAAGGGTGTCAGTACACAAGAGTTTCTAACTTGGCATCGTGTCTCCAGTGGCAGGGAAGAGTGAATGCTTAGGAGACAGAGTAAGGTAAGGATACAGTGATAATTTCATGTATTTCCCCAGAGTCTGTGGCTTGGAGGCTTCCAGAACCATTGATATTATCTTTGCGCTTCTGGATTTTTCATTGATAAATTTCTCTCATCCTTCTTTGGATTCCCAACCTTTTATGCCAGTGGGAGTTGCGTAGTTTAACTGTGCATTTGCTTTGCACTTGCCACAATCTTTCCATGTGAGAGCCCATCGTTCTTGTGTAGTGAGAAATAGTAATTGTTCCCCCAGTTACCTTCTCCATCCTGCTTTTGACTTTATGGGTCTCCTTGATTCCCCTTGATCACTTCTTTTTCAGGCTGAGGAGTTTCATCTCTTTAATCCTACCCCATTTGGAAGCTACTCAGTAACTTTGCTCCTTGTCGTTCTTTGAGTCATTTCCAGTTCTTCCTTATTTCCATTCAGATGAAGGGAGCAGCACTTCTCCCAGTGCCCAAGCTGTAAGAGCAATATGAGCTTTAATGAGGCAATATAATGAGGTTTTCTTATTTCCTCTTCTTTTTTTTTTCCCCCAAAAATGCCTCCATTTTGTTTGCCTTTTATTAACTACGACTGAATACTGAGCTGGTGTTATAGAGCTGTCTGTAGTAATTCATGATCTGTTTCCACAGAGGGAATAGCTAGTTCAGAGCCCATTGCTCTGGATTTTAGACTGAAGATTGTTTTTTCTCACGTGCATTACTTGGTGTTTATCAGCACTGAATTTCACCTGCAGGTTTTTCCACCCTGTCACCACGACATCCCTTTGTAGCATCTTACAGCCAGCTTCTGGTTTAACAGACTTGGGTGCTTCACACTCAGGCTGCTTCCCCTGTTCACTTGCGGGGCTGAACAGCCCAAGCCCTTGCAACAGGTCCCTGAAAGGCTCCAGTGATCACCAGTAATTGTGCGAGCTGGTGATTTAGTCCTGTTCAATCTCTGCTTTTGTTATCAGTTCTCAAGAAGTGCAAAGACCTTCCCTCTTGCTCTGTGACAGCATCATTTAATAGCCTTTGGTGAGATGGTGTGTCCAGAGGCTTTTGGAGATCCATGTGGACAGGCATCCCCATAGCAGAGGTCTTGGTGGTGCTTGCCTGCACCGGGGAGCAAAGGCTGGTGCCATCCCCCCTCTGCCTGTCACAGAAAAACTACTCAGTTGCTCCCTTTTGCAACAAAACAAGTAAATTCTATCCTTCAATTACCTTCAATTTTATCTAACAGGCCAATAAACTGTCACAGCGTAGACATTCCAAGTTGAAACGGGTCTTCCACCCTCTTTTGACAAGGCTCAGCTTTGCTGGAGTAAAGGTTCCTTATAAAGCAAAGGCCTGAACTTACACAAAGGTGCGTTGAAGTTGTCTGTGGTGTTTGTTCTCACGTTAGGAGCTGTCTGCAAGCTGGGTACCAGTATTGGAGGCCCTGCTAAACTTGCATCGTCCAAATTCGTTTCTGCTGTTCCAGCCAATTAAACATTGAAATGAGCATGACAAATAAGGGTTCCTTTACGGGTCAGGAGCTCCGTAGTATGGCCGTGACATGGCTGGCCGAGACGATCCATTTCGTACAGGCCTGGGCAACCCAACATCTTTGGGTATGTAATTGCTTTTGTAGAGAAAGAGAAGCAATAAGGATAATGTAGCCATCAGGGCCCTGACTCACTAGTTCGGAAACTTCCCCTTGCCAGTCAAATTCCTTTGGTATTCAACCCGTTTTAGGCTCGTTACAAAGGCATTATAGTGATGTCAGAAAATGTCCTGATGGATATAGGCATTTTCTCAAGTGTTAGATGTTACCTTCTGGAAGACACTTGGTTTTGTCCACCAGCCAATAAACTATCTGTACAGAGAGCCCTCAGTGCACTCTTCATGGCAACAGACAGGCTTGTCTTGTCCCTCTCTCTCTCCCTTCCCCCTCCCCTATTAAATATATTTTTTTTTCTCAGCACTATTAGATTATTAAATGCTTAATGACTATTCCATTCCTGCTAACTATACTTTTGATGAGCTGCAGTAATAAAACTTTGTAACAGCAAAGCGTGTGTCTGGTTCCTTTATAGGAAGGGCACATTTGGGGAGCTGAAGTAATGGGGGATAAAACTCAATTAATGAATAGAAATAAAAAGAAGTAAATGAGGTAATCAAACTCAGAGAAATTAGTATTGGCAGGCCCTGAATGATGCTCTTGGATGAACAATCTTTCAAAATCCTTCCTTGTATGCTGCTGCTGTCTCTTTATTTATTATTAAAATAACATGATCCATGAGGCGCTCGGGGTGACTCCCAGCCTAGCTAATTCTAATTAATCCAGTCAGGGAGAGCAGCAGGGTAAGTGGAGCAGTCTATCGGATTGAAATTCATAACTTAATTGAGGTCAAAGTCCCGGGTTGGGAGAACAAAAGTCTTTCGCTGGGACCAGGCAGATCAATAGCAATAAATATCTGGCTTGGATGCAAGTAGCTTATAGTGACGGATTATCTGACACTGGCCAGAGGTCTTGGTCTTGTTCAGGGCAAAGTCCTGTGGCATCTACAGTGTAGTGTGACTTTTGCCAGTGTTCCCTCCAAAACCCTGAAGAACCCTTAAGGAGCGTTCTTGGGAGCCACAGGAGAGGGATGTCCATAGAGAAGTCCGTGTGAGTCATGCTGAAATTTGGGTTTGGTGTCTCGAGGTGTGAGTGTCTCATCGGTAGCACAAGGGCAAGTGCCACATTATTGCTGATGGAGGCTGCAGGAAGTTGCTCAGGCTTACAGGAACTTGGAGCTAAATCATATCTTGTCCAGAGAAAGACCTTTAAGACCGGGCCTGAGCAGTGGATTGATGGGCTTTATGCCAAGTCTATATTTATAATGTGTTTACATAAGAGGAAAGAGGAAGGTTGGAAGAGGGAAGTGTAAATAATCATTAAGGTAGGTTTGTAGTGTGAGAGAAACCAGCAGAGGCAGATGTGGTGTTGCCTGTTCTTCAGAAAAGCAGCCAGTGGCTCTGCTCTGACCTCCAAAATGTTGTGTTCAAAGGGATTTGCATGTGCTAATGATGGCTGGTTTCCCAAGCACAGCATAGCTTTGGGTGTTGACTGCAACACTGATCCCTGAACTCCCCAAGCCAGGGAATAAGCATGAGGTCCTGGCCTGGGATCTGTGGCATTCCACTGTGCACAAAACCTTCCCTGGGAGTGGGCACTGAAATATTCGTCGGTACCGGCAACTGAAGAAGCTTCTCTGAACTCTTAAATAAGCAGGTACTTCAGCTGCAGTTTGGTATTAAAATGCAGTCTTCACCCAGCCTGTTATTAATGCAATGTTTATGCAGATTTGACTGTTCTGCTTGTATCCTCTTTGCAGAGGACAAATACTGCTGTGGTCAGCATTCGATACATCCCTGATGGATGTTGTTCTGCCAATGCACTTCAACACAGCTTGGAAGAGAGATGGAAACCGCAGCCTGGAGACAGCCAGTGACTTAGTTTGACATACCTGCTCCTCCCATTAACACTGCATAAGTCCAAAGCAACTGTTCATGTCCAGCTTGCCAAAATTATTCAGAAGATCTCTTCAGCTCCACAGTTCAGATTAGAGGTGTAGGGCGAACGCCTTAGCTGGTCAGGTGTCAGGCTTTAACGTGATGAGCAGCTGTTGGTATTTCTGTGCGTATAAATGGTACTAATGGTGCTTCCGTACCCTCACACCCTTTTGAAACTGCCTCTGGAAAACACCTCTTGTTTTCCACCTGCTAAATATGGTCAGAAAGCAGTGAGCAAGGCAGCTATTCAGTTTTGTGTGTGTGTGTAGATATATATATATATATATATATATATATATATATACATCCATATATATATATATATATATATACACTTTTGCTGTATACTGCTGTTACTATATACTGATTGCTATTCTGCTATTTACTACTTCCCTTATTCCTGTCTCATCCATTGCAGGACTAAACCTCCTTCTTTTAAGTTGTTGGCTTCACCCTCTAGGTTTCTGTTGTGTTGTTGGTGCACTCCTGCTTCATTCCTGCCCAGCCTAGACAAGAGCAAATCAGTTCCTGAGGCTGTTAAACAGAGCAAACAAAACTGCATAGGCAACTGTCATCAGGGGAAGAGCGGGGCTGAGTGATTTATTTTGTTATATATAAAAACTAGCAGAAAAATCCAAGTGCTGAACCATTTCACCATTTAACACTGAGATGTTTGCGAGCAACGCACATCCTGAACGTGCAGAACTTTGAGATGGGTATTTTCCTTTAGCTTGAGTGATGGCTCTGCTAAGAGAGCAAAATATTTAGGAGAAAAATAAATTAACAAATGAATGTTACCATTTTTTTCCTCTTCACAGAGCCAGACCTCTTGTTTGAAATTTTCAAAACCAGCAACTGGTACCTTTAAAGTACTTTGGCTAAACTTCAGACTCCCCCCACCTGGGAGAGGTGGTGTAGCCATAAAATGAAGTACTAGGTTAGCTTTATTCATTAGTGAGAGAATTTGCCTTTTTTTTTCATCTGAGAGGAATAGCAGGATCTGTCCATTCAAAGCTGGGTTACCAGAGTTACGTATGTTATTAAAAAACGTAGCAGTAGATGCCCAGATCTGTAGAATGCCTGTGGATTCAGTGAGGAAATTCCCTTTATAGCTCCTTTCAGAATCAAGCTCAGGTTTCTAATTGTCCAGTTTTGCTACAGAATCCTGGCGTGACCTTGAACCAGTCACTTGATTTCTTTCTGCCGTGGTTTCCCATTTAGGAAATGGTGGGGCAAATAATCGTTTTTTATCTCATGGATATAACAAGATTATAAAAATATGGTACTTTTAAGAACCTCAGAAAACTGATGAAATGAAATTAAACAGATCTTGCAGTCCAGATAAAATGAGATGAAACAAGCATGAAACTATTAGTGAAAGAAATGTTTCTTTATCTTCTACAAATAAAAATGCAAAGTGATTAAGTGGGTCTTTTCTAGCTATTAGCAATAGCAGCTCTAGCCAGCTGACTTCTGCCACCCTTGTAAATGAATTTGCAGGGTGCAGTCCTGAATTTAGTATGCCCACAATAAATACCCCTAAAAAAGTTGTCACCTTCTCTGATGCACGATATTACTGCCACCATAGCACTGCAATTACTTGCCCTGCAGATAAAAAGTGGCTGCTCTAAAGGAGATGTTCTAACACAATGGTTTGCAAATTTCTTCTAATTGACTTTCCCCCCCACCCCCCCATGATATTGCCTTACTTTACTGTACATCCAGCAGGATTTTTATGAGGCAGGGGAAAGGAATGGAAATAGCATTAAAGGTTATTCTTATCCAGGACTGGTCTGGAGGTCTTGACATGTGCTTGGCCTCAGCCAAGCACATGTTAACCTCTGTGAAGGACATTTCAATTTACTCTTTTTTTTTCTTTTTGTTTTTTTTGAACTCAAGTTTTAATCACATTCAGACTTTGCAGATGAAATCTGAGTCAGAAGCCAGGTCTGCCAACGCTGCCTGGTTCCCTTCTCTGTGATGCCCTATTCCTGCTGCTATTGTCAGGATATTTTCAAGCAGTGCTCACGGATTACATGGTAATTTGGCTTCTGAAGTGGTATGAAATTGAGCATTACACTTTGAATTCCAGTGGTCAGACTCTGAAGAGATTTGTAAAGTTACGGCTCAGCAGTTGGAAATGATCAATTTTTCACAGCTTAATGACCAACTGCTTGTTTTTGGAACGATGGGAAGTGATCACATACCCCCTTACCTCCAGTGCTAATTGCAGAGTAAAAGAGGTTAATTTAAACCATGAAGGCAGTTTCAATCTGGATGTTTCACAGCAGCAGGAAA
>NW_020955612.1:631134-633346 GCF_003031625.1 Empidonax traillii | reverse complement strand
GTTACGGCTCAGCAGTTGGAAATGATCAATTTTTCACAGCTTAATGACCAACTGCTTGTTTTTGGAACGATGGGAAGTGATCACATACCCCCTTACCTCCAGTGCTAATTGCAGAGTAAAAGAGGTTAATTTAAACCATGAAGGCAGTTTCAATCTGGATGTTTCACAGCAGCAGGAAAACTCTCAGAGGTGTGGTGACTTTAAATGATTCATTTCACTTCTCAGGTGGAAAAGTTAAGTGTGGATGTGGTCAGTTTGCTAAGGCCAGTCACTTGGGATAAACCACATGTAAAGATCATAAACGTGTATTGAGTCGAAGATGGAAGATGATATAAATTAGCCATTTAGGCCTGGTTTAAATCATTGGGCTTGTTGGGTTTTTTTGGCCTATCAGTTTAAGGGTTCCTCTTGTACATGTGTAAATTATAAGCTAAGGCATCAAGCAAGAGCAAAGACCATCCCTATCCCAAAGAGATCATCTTGGCATGAGATGCAGCACAACAGGTAGTGCAAATGGAAAGGCCAAGTGAATGAAGTGAGAAGATAAAACAGACATCAGCAGAAAAATGGTGTTCTTGGCTCCTGCCTTCCCCTGGTGATGCCAGACAGCGGTGACACGGAGGGTCATGGCAGAAGGAGTCTTACTGAGGATTTAAAGGATGATAAGGTGTCATTACTGAGGACTTCTGACTTCTGAGGAAGGATAAACACATGAAGTCCCCACTCAAGTCAATGGGACTTTTATTGGCATTTATCTTAGGGCTGAGTGTGTCCCTTGCTCTGATCAACTGAAAAAAACCCTACAAGTGCTGCATTTTATCGAGTCCATTGGGAGAAAAAAGTCAGTGATGGGGAAGAGATGGGAGACTTTTCATAGAGAAAAAGAGAAAATTGCTTCATTTGCATAGGAATGTTCACAGCTGTACCCCATGCAGAAAATGTTTCCTCCTGGGGTAGAGTGGTTAAAAACACAGTCATCCAGCTGCAAAATTGGTTCTGATTCAAGCAGACACTGGCACAGCATTTTTGGCTGGATGATGCTTTCAAACCTTCTGCCCAGCTCCTGAAAACACCTGGTACGCTGCTGGTCTTCCACCTAAACATTGGAGTTTTGCTGTTTCTAAACAGGGAATATCTGAGCAGTATTCCCTAACTGGAGAAATGTTCCTCTAGATTTGCCGGCCACAACCCACCTTGTGGCTGCTTGTTGGCTTCCAGGGTGGCAATTCCTGCATGGTCAAATGGCGTATAAACAGCCAGCTTGGTGCTTTTCCGTCATCATTTGGTCTTTGAGACACTTGGTTTGTAGCTGGTGCTGAACTCCAGTGGGTCAGCTGTGTGTCCTGGGGATCTGAAGCTGTAGCAAGCCACAGATGGTCCAAGAGGTCAGAAATACAGGATTATGTTGGGGGTGTCTGGTGTGCTTTTAGCAGCACTCCTCATTTCCCAAATACAAGCAGATTAGTGGTTCCTTTATCGTGTTGGCTTTCAGTGTGTTAGGCAGGAAAAGGTTGTTGCAGCTCTGGAGACAGAAAGAGGCAGGAAAAAAAGGAGGATTTCGCCACGTTTTGTTGGCTAAATAAATTCTCTTGAAGATGTGAGTTCTAGTTATTGTTGCTGCCACCAACTTTACATCCTGCTCTAAGCCTATTTAAGATGCCATGTCTTGGCCAGGTGTGGTTTTTCCAGCTGTCTTCCATTCCAGCAAAGATCCTTTTTGCTTCTTCTCTTTTTAAAATACTCAGCCAGTTTTCCCCCCTCCATTTCTCTCACGTGTCCTTCGTAGCTACTGGGCAGCTACAGATCTGCAAAATGTTGGGTGTCCTCTCTTTGATACCATCTAGGAAAAAGAGAGAAATGCAGTAAGTTTCTGATCTTTAACACTGAGGGTTCTGTTCTGCTGCAAAAAAGAAAAAAAAAAAAAATCCCGAGCAGTGCTTTAGCATGAGATTCAGAAGGTTTCAAAGAGACATCAGTTAAACCTGCCTTGCTCAGTGAGAGCCAACAAGTGGATCTTTCAGATGTCTGAGTGTTCCCTGGGGGTTCACATTATTAATATCTGCCTTACGACAAGGTGCCTGTGCTGATGCCAGGCTTTTTTTTTTTCCCAGCCGGCATGATTAATTTTTCCTTCCTTTCTTAATATCTCTGAGCCAGATGCTTCTAAATGTCCTCACAGGGGTGTATTGCTGTTCTTAGCTGCTCCTCCTTC
>NW_020955612.1:595884-627462 GCF_003031625.1 Empidonax traillii | reverse complement strand
TTTTTCATGCTGTCTGTTGTCTGCTCTGAGGCTTTGAAGTGGACTTGGGCTGCCTAAAGCAGCACACTCCCCATGTTCCAGGCCAACTGAGAGTGGAAAGAACATACTGTGCATTCAGCAACATAAATTATAGAGAAGTGTGCCTAAAGGATTCTCCTAAATTCTTGTCTTCTAAAAGCTCTTCCTTCAGATTTGGTAGGTGTTTGTCACTGAGATACTTTGCTTTTTTACAGTTCTCCCACACTGCAGGCACGGCTGTTGTATACAAAAGCAAATGGTCATTCTTTCCATTTTCTCAGGATTTTAAAGCTAATGGATCTGTTGTCTCATTACTTAATTTTTATCCATTAGTAGTCCAAAGCTGGTCTAATAGCTCAAAAGTTACAGAGTGACTTAACCTGGTCAGGAGGTTTGACTTGATTTAGAAAGTAGGTGTCAGGTGTGTGCTGCTTGAAAACATTTATCCTTTTTCATTGAACTGCAGGTATTTTATGGAATTGTGTTCTGTTTGGCTATCACTTGGGGTGTGCTAACTTTGGGTATATTAGGGGAGTGTTTTTTATTTTAGCAGGGGAAAAAAAAAGGCATTGAGTTTCGCTCCTCCCAAGCAGTGATTATAACCGGCATTCTTTGGTTTCGTAGGAGCTTCCAAAAAAGAGTTGCTTCTCAATTCCAAGTACAACTTCTTGCATAAACTTTAAGGTCCCGTTAGAACTTGTGGGACAAATTATAGTAATTCCTTTTAGACTTTTGTCTTTACCACGTAATTGTTTCATTGACCAAGACTTGTAAAGCTGCCTGAGAGTGGTCTTTAGCAGAAGTGGAAGGAATCTGAGGATAACCATCCAGAAGGCAGATGCCAGCCCAGTCACGGTGGGTCTCCACAGCAGCTGGGGGAGTCTCAGTTCTCAGCTTACGGTTTTCCACTTCAATCTTTCCTTTCCATATTACTAAGTGAAGGCAAGAGTACGTTTACTAAATTTAGGCTTAGGTAAAGACAAGAGGAGGGAAGAAAAGCTGTGGAAAAGGACAGCATGTCCTGATAGTCACAGCACAGCACTGGGAGCTCAGCATCCTGAAACTAATTCTGGCGGTGGGCTGTGCTCCTCATTTGACCTTGAGCAAGTCAGACAGTGGGGGGTTTTTTTGTGTGTCTCAGTTTCTGTAACTAGCATGGGAATACTATGTGCATATATCCCTGGGTCTTGCCTAGATTAATAAATCAATATTTTTAAAGTAAGGCTTGATAAATGCTAACTGTGTTAACACGTGTACTTCAACCTTGTGCAGAACTTTGGGAATGTGCCTGCATTTCCTCTCTGTGAGTGGATAAGGTATGTGGGGGCTCTGGGCTGGGGTGGTCAGCAGTGAGAGACAGGTTTGGGTCATTCTCTTCCTCCCAAGGGGCTGCCTGTAGCACATATCTGCAAGAAGGTCTTGAATACAACTTTTCCACTTAACATGCTCCCCCATCACCCACAGTCAGCAATGAGATTAAATTCTGTGCGACTGCAGAGGACGTTGCATGATTAAAATCCTCTTTTAGAAATTAATATGTACTGTCTCTGCACAGTACTGTGCCTCCTCCCGGAGAAGGGTATTGTCTCCTGAGCACTCAAGGTGTGAAAAGCCACCCAGGGAAGCTGTCTATCTTTGAATTTTATGCTGTTGCACAGTTGCTCCGATGGCAGGCTACAACTGCATAAAAATCGTAGGGACTTCTCCCTTCACAGGGTCACGGGATGTGGGGTGAGTTTTGCAGAACAATTAATGGAATACGAAAAGGAGTGCGGGAACTGCAGGTCCTGGTTACAGGACTTCAAGTTCTGTAGAAGAGGCTTGTCTTAGAAAAGGTTTCCTGAGAGAGAAGGATGGTCAAAGTCAGTATTCACCCAGTCTCTTTAGGGAATGTCTCTCATAACTGGGTGTCCTGGAGAAGAAAAACAAACAAAACTTTGTCCTCAGATATTGCCCAGCTCTTCCTTACCTTGCTGCCGGTGTCAGCCCAGAGAAACACAGCGATCAGTGCGTTTGTAGATGCAAATTGAGCCTTCATTAGGCATCAGACATTGATGCAGCCCACAGAAGGGCTTTACACTTGCCTGAGCTTAGCAAATTAGGGATGCAGGGCTGCTGCATCTGGTACAAACTGAAGCTCTTCCGCCATCATTTCCATTCTGCTTTAGATGCTGTGAGGCTTTGTGGTGTGACCAAGAGGTGCAGTAAGGTGATTTATCCTGGATGGAGTGATGGCTTCTTCTGGAAGCAGCATAGTTGAATATCCATGTTTAGCATGGCTAGGAGGTTTCCTGTTGATTTGAGGGGGGGGCTGCAGCAGAAGTGGCTGACTTTGCTGAGAGATCTCCCTTTCCACTCACATCCCTGGTGACTGCAGCACAAAACAGCCAGGGTTAACTCATCCCACAGGTGTTCCCTGTTAATAGACACCTAAATGTGATTCCTGTCAATTTAAAGCAGGCAGATGCTCTGGATCCCTGCTTCAGGTCTCATTGGTAAGTGCAAGTATATTTGTTGGTGTCAGTTGTCCCCCAGATGAGAAAGTGCTGATGTTGCCAGCTCACCCCGTGGGGCTGGTGTTCCCTGAGTTCTCCTGCAGCTGCAGGAACACCCTAGTGACAGGGGTTTGCCCTACCAGGCTCTGTGTCTCCTTAATCTTCTATCCAGCCCTTGCCAGCTGGGATAGAAAAGGAAAATAGCAACTGTGCTATTTTTTACAGCAGTTTATATTTTGGTTTAGAGCTGGCTAGGTGGAGACTGAAGGATGTTCTCGGGTTTGTTCATGGCTCCTTCAGCTGCAAGAGATTGTTTTAGGTCGCCATTAGTAGATGGAAATCAGTGTGGAGGATGTTTATCATTCTTTTATGGTACATAAAGAAAACTTTGAGATTATTTGTTTATTTAAAAAGGAAGGGGGGGAATTCATCTTGTTTAAAGACAGAAGGTTTTTTTATCTGTGAATTTTTTCTAGCATATATTTAGGAGTTCCTAAAAATACGTATTTCAGATGGAAGAAATCTCATTTAGTAGGATGATATTTCATTTGAGAGTGTGTAAAACTGGCTTTACTTGCAGTTACTGTTTGCCTGGCATTTGACTTTAAAATGCTGTTGTTAGAGCACTCTTCCACATTGCCTTCAGACAGCACTTCCACTCCTGTTGCCAAGGCTTTGAAAGAAGATTTCCTGTGAAATTAGGTTTTATCAGGTTAGACTTTCCTGGATTTTTCTAACTTAAAAAAAAAAAAAAAGGCAGGAAAAGTCTTTCAAAAACATAAAGGTTGCAAATGTTTTTTCTTCCCTCCATCAGCAATAGTAAGCTTTTTAAATATTGATCTTTTCCTGGATTGTTTTCCCTACCAGCCTCCCATTGTGTTTGATTCTTCTTCGTCTGAAATACTTACTCCCTGTTTGTATCTGATAGGATCTTGGAAATCAGACGCAGTTTGGGCGTTGTATATCGTGACTTTAGGGTGTCTGTGTGGTTTTAGACTGTTCTTTCTCGTGTACAGACAGTGAAGTTGTTGTCAGGGAGTGGTGCACAGGAGCTGCTTTCATCCCATCATTCGGTCCCTCTTGCCTTAACTCCTGCTCGCCTGACCTGCCCGAGCCTGGCTCACACTCACACACTCACACACCCCAGCTGTGTTTCAGCTCCAGATGAAATTCCCTTCCTGTAGTTTAAGGCACAGGGAAAAGTGCCTCTCAGCTGGAAAAGGCTTTTACAGGTGGGGAAACTGAGGCACAGGGTTTGTCCATTCTCTTTGGCGGGGCTCCTTCTCCCCACACTGTCACCCCTTGGGAAGGCGGCCCTGGAGCTGATACTCTGAACACGGATACTTTGGCCGCAGGGGCCGGATTATGTGGGAGGCTGGATTTGTGCTTGCTGCTTCATGTTCTGAGTGTGCGTTTCTGCTAAAGCCTTTCCCTGGCTGCTGGCAGGCTCCTGGCTTCCAAGAGCTCAGCCCCATTTTTCCTTCAGAAAGGGAATTTCTAAGAGCGCTAACTCAAAGCAGACACGTGGTTTCCAAAACTGAATCTGGCTTTCCACGACTATTAGCAGAAGGGTTGATTTGGGTCAAAATTAATGCAAACTCTTGCGTAGAGCATTTAATGTTTAGTTTATGGACCTGTTAAGGCAGCAGGATAATCCCCTTAGATTACCCATGTAATTCCTAGTGAATATTTATTTTAAAGTGACTTCAGTACCCTTAGTCATTAGCAAAGGTTAGTAATGCCTCTCACAGCTGCCAGGCTCAGTGCCACAGCGTTTGTCAACGGGAGGGTTTCTCCTTTTGTTCCCTTTTGGTTGGTTTGTTTGTTTGTTTTTTAACATTTCTCCAACTCTTGCCGGCTTAATCCCACGAGCTCACCCCTAATGGCCGGGAAGCACCCGAGCTGCCTTTGCCAGCACTGACTTCCACTCGGGCGAGGCTGAGGAGGGTGCCTAATCCCGGGCTTTTCTCCTGCTGTCTGCTGAGGGTGTTGGGTACACAGCCTGCGTGGGCTGTGGGGGGAGGATGGAATATTCTGCGGGTTCAAGGACACGCTCCCGCTTTAATGTGCGCAGACATGCTCCCACTCGCTCTCTGATTGGCAAGGTTAACTCGGAGAGGCTGCAGCTTTTTAAACTGATTTGATTAGACCCACTACTTTATCCCATTCCCTCCCCCACCGCTTGGCCCACCACCTCCTGATCCTTTTAACACAGCCCTTGGTCCAACAACCAGCCAGTCTGATTTTTATTTTTTTTTTTCACCCCCTTTTTCCCACTTTTCCTGCTGAATTTTGACATTTTGTAAAATAGATTATGCAGCCCTGCAGGGAAGATCAGGAGGCAGTATCTTAGTCTCAGGGCTGGGTTTTATTGTGAGTGGTTGAGAGGCTGGGATGTGCCTCCTCTTCCTCGCTCTCCTTGGCTCTGCACCTTTCCCAGCTCTCAGTGTGCATGTGTGAATTCCGGGACATAAGGTTTAAGGCTCGGGCACTCCTTGCCCTCCAATTCCTGTTTTCTCTGCAAAACCGGGGCTGGGGAGAATTACATGCTCAGCCCAAACTAACATGGCACCCCAGGTCCTCTTCTGCTGTGGTATGACATGTTCACTGTCTTCAAAAATAAACATGGACAGCGTGGATAGAAAACTCCCATATCCTGTAGGAGCAAAATAATGGTGTATTTTAGTAGCAAGCATTACTAGTTGGGATTAATTTGGGAGATCAGATCATCCGTAGCTTCTAGGCCGGCTGACAAGTGGGATGGGCTCTGAGGGGCCATGAGAAGCAATTTTGGCACTAATGCCCTCGGCCCTTGGGACAGCAAGGGTGGAGTGGGCACCAGCCCAGCCTTCCAAGGTCTGTAGCCCTGTTGTCATCTTTAGCTGTTGTGCTTTAGCACGTTGTGTGCTGCCAGTTTGCAATCCTGGGCTCTGCCTCTGGGACACGGCTTATGTTTGTCATATTAAATATCTCAGGGGAATTTGGAGCCTTGTGCACATAGGCACCTCTTGCCAAGTCTCTCTAGTCCTCCTGTAAATAAGGGAATAAATCACAGGTTCTCCCAAAAACCAGAGAGCCCCAACTCGCAGAACAAAATCATTGGAGAGTGACCAGCACTGCTGAGTTTTTGGGAGTCCCAGACTGGTCCAGGGGAAAACTGCATCTCATCTTTGTTATCTCACTTGCCTATTTGTTCACCAGACCTGATCTAAAATGGTGTGAGCTAGTTGGACAGCTCAGTGCTGGCAGGGTCAAAATCCAGCGACCAGGACTGACCCCATGGAGTCACCCTGGTGAAACAGCACAGAATATAGACAATCCCCTACACACTATGTATTAAACCTTGACATGCTACATTACTTAAAACCCTTTTGACTGGGTTTTGCAATGCAGGGAAAATTTTAGTGACGTTTAAAAGGTTTCTCTTGTGTTCCTCTAATGGGATAAATAAAAAAAGGCTTGTTTTAGGCCAGCAAATGGGGGGACAATCCAATTTCCCTGATTCCATCAAGACACTCTTAAAGCATTAGCTTGTGCAGTTTTAAAAAAACCCACAACAGACTGACCCCTCTGCCTGATGGCTTTGAAAAGTGTCCTGATGTGGAGGTATTTATCCTACACCACATGCTTCATCGAGGCACTCCAGCAGCACTCTGAAATATACTCCTTTGTTATTAAACTATTTAGGAGGACAGCATGCACAGGAGGAAACTCAAACACCAGTTTATTATGTACTGCAGCCATCCACACTGGGGCTGCGCTCAGAGACTAATGTGTGATGACATGCCCTTTAAATTCGGTGCTTGGAAGGGAAAAAGGATGTCATTAACATTTCTGATCAGAGACTGAAACCTAAGTGTGCCCTTAACTTTATGTTTTGAAGCGTAGTTTTGCCTCAATATAAATAAAGATTCCCCTGTGGAATATTATACTTGCAGTTTGTTTCCATCAGTCAGAAAGATTAATGTATCAACACTTACTCCAGAGGGGGCTCTGGGGATTGATAATGGGAGATAGGAAGCCTTTCACCTCGAGGTCACTGGTTCAGCTCTGCCCCACATCGGCCGCCACCACCAGTACCTGCCATCTGCTCCTCCCCGGAGTGGAATGGGCTGGGCCCCGTTGTGGGCCCAGCTGGTCCCAGGAGGCTCCCTGGGCTGCTTTAGTAGGAAATGGGATGGACCTGCTCAGCTCAGCCCCAGATGTGATGGCAGCCCCAGCCCTGGGCTCAGACCGAGCACCACCAGGGAACTTGACCTTCTGCCACGCTTGTACAACCCGTGAATAGTGAACCTGTTATCCCTGCCCTGTGCAGAATAACTCATTCAAAGAGCAGGACACCCCTGAACATAAATCTGTCTGTTATAAAGTTGGCTGCGGTTTTCCCTGGTTGCCTCCAGCTCCTGCTGAATTTCATTAGGAACACCTCTATTATACAGCACAAGGAGGGAGCAAGTGCTGCCTCTAGACTTTGAAAGAGCCCTTTAAAGTGAAGATCAATTTTGCATCTCACTAAATAAGTAATGACAGACCAAACTGCAAGTACTTAGTTCAGCTGTATTTTAATAGCACTGTGGCTCCATCGAGAAATTCCAGTTACTGATGTAGTTTGATATCCTGAGGCAGTTTTCTCCAGACATTTTTCCTTTTTTTTCTTCAGTATTGGCACTTCATTAATAGCTGTTTGGAAACCTGACTGTCTGTGAATAAGCAGTACCGATAAACCTTTTCCCTCACTATTTATTTCTCCTTTCTTCCATCGGGAAACAGCCCCAATGATCATAGACTGAGTTTTCAGAGTCTGACGTGTACAGGGTGGTGGATGAGCAAATGAAAGAGCAGCTTCGTGCCTTATAAAATAACAAATGGTAAATCAGCTACTAATACAATTCACAGAGGCTGCTAAAAGGCTGCTGAATGTCACAAAAACAGCAACCCTTTGAGGTGACGAGGCGGGAGCTTCTTAAGTCTGTATGTGCAGTCGGCTTCTCCCTGGCGGTGGTCCACTTCGGGGCAGGATCCAGGCTCTGCTGCCTTCCCCCTCCAGCAGACAGCTGTGAGTGTGCAAACGTCCTCTCTAATTCCAGATTAGCCACAAAGAGGAGTCTTCATCCTTAAGGAACGGTGCTTGGGAAGGAAAGGCTGTCTAGAGGCTGCAGGGCACAGCGCTGTCCTGAGGTGCTTTGAGTTGTCTGAGCAAGATTCCTGGTTTCCTGGGTTTTCCTGAAGGAAAATTAAAAAAAAAAAAAAAAAAAAAAACACTCCTTTCAAGCTGAGGGCTGTGGCCACTGGAAGTCAGCTCCCCTGCTAGCCCAGGCTTCCCCAAGCTTGGCTTAATAAAATCCAGATCTCATTTAATGAGTTCAGAGGATGGTTCAGACCATCTCAACATGGAAAGTGCTGATTTTGCACACCAAGCTGAGGAAGGTTTATGGGACCAAAACAAGAGTCTCTGGAGTCTTTATCCTTACTGACTTAAGGGAGAAAAAGCTCCCTAGGCCATTAGCAGCACCTCTACTCCTGCAGCACGTTGTGGCTCCGCTTTTATTGCAGCTGTGCCTGTCATCCTCACGATACCACAATGTCCCTGACAGTGCTCCAGCATTGCCATGGGATTTTGGGCATTTCACCTAACCCTGCTTTTGCCCAAATCGGGGGAATCAGACTCATGGGTTCAAACAAGCGCTGCTTTAGCCCACACAGGGATGGTTTCCCTGCTTTCTTTCAGATTTCTTCCTCTCTAATGGTCACTCAGCTGTTGGCTTTAAATGACAGTTTATACGAAGAGGATGCCCTGAAATGCAGAGTGGCAGCACTGAGGCCATTGAAGATGACAATTAAAAGTGCAACATCTTCTTGGCCACCCAGGGCTGTGGGTTCAAGCCTGCAGAGGAGAGGAGGTTGCTTCCAAAGCCCTGAATCCCTTTAAATAAATATCAGCCAGCATTTGCCTGCAGTCAGCAAGGACTGAGGCGAACCGAGCCTTGGAAGCAACACTCTTGGCTCCTACTGTCTCCCATCCAGCCTGCTAAATTTAGCAGCCTAATCAAGCTTCCTTCTCTCTCTTTAATCAGGTGGAGCAAGTGGCACGTCGACTTGCAGGTTGGGGCTGGATCCCATCCTGCTCTCGGCATTCCAGCCCTCGGCAGTGCCCGGGGCAGCCGTATGTGGGGGAGCAGCACGACCCACGGGCCACCGAGGCAGCACTTCCTCTTAATCTCTCTGCTCCCACCCACACGTGCTGTCCTGATATCCGACAGCCGGTCCCACGCGGGCACGGGGCCAGCAGTGACTTTACAGGCTTTGTGGCAGAGATTATTTAAAGGAGATTAACCCTTCTAAACCCCTTAGATTTTAATTATTTCTGTATGTATTTATAAAACCTGCAGTCTGCTAGTTCCAGGGCACAACTGCCCCAATCCCCATCCTTAACCTGGATTCGTGAGTATGCAGCGCAGCCATGTTACAGGGCAGGGGCTGGGGCTGGACAGGGCTCACTGGACTTATTTATTTATTGCCATTCTGGGGACAATTCACATCTGGGATGAAAATGAAACATTATGGTTTCAAATTGTAAAAACAGCTAATAATTTGGATGACTTTAAAATACTAACAGGGAGGGCACTAATTGAATTGTTTGAGTCAATGCAACGTCTCTCGCTAATTATTTTGGTTAGGGTAGCTCTCTGAACATGGAGCACTATGTATGTCTCTGAAGACAGGGCTCTCTGTAGGGTTGATACACTGGAAGCCAGGAGAAGGAAGGCCTTTTTCTTTTATTCAGTCTCCTTAGCAAGTTTTTTTATATATATAATGATGCTGTGAAATCATGAAGTCTGGAAAAACTGTCATGCCTAGCAGGTACCGGAGGGGGAAAAGGAGTGGGGGGAAAAGGATGTGCACCTCCATCCTCTCATGCTTTCTCTCCTATTAGTCATGTTAGTCAGTGCTGGACTAATTAGGTTGCTGGAGTAAAGGAGTGATAGAGGGAACGTTTCCACTCTGCATGCAAGCTGTAAAATCTAAATGCAAGTGGAAATATCTTATTTCTGTTTCACAGCACAACCTGGCTTATCTCAGGCGATGCACGCCTTGCAATCTTTAAATGGATAGAGAATCGCAGAATCCTAGGAGAGGATTGGAAGGGACCTTAAAGATCATCTCGTTCCAACCCCCTGCCATGGGCATGGACGTCTTCCACTAGATTAGGTTGCTCCAAGCCCTGTCCAACCTGGTCTTGAACTCTTTAGGGATGGAGCAGCCACAGCTTCTCTTGGCAACCTGTGTCAGTACCTCATGTACCTGCCTGTTTTGTAAATGCCAGCATAAAAGGTGGCTGTTAGAATTAAACAAACCCCACAGCATTATGTGTGGGATGCCAGTGATCCAAGGAAAAAAACAGGTCATTTTGAATGCATTTCTTAAAATCAGATGATTTTTATTTATTCTTGTCTCCCAAGCAAGGAAATAAACGCAGGCAGTGCCAAGGAGTCCATAAATAATTTTTTTTTTCTTGGAGAATCTCTTTAATATGCACACTGTCCTGCTTCTGTAGTAGTGAACATTTGACCAGTAGCAATTAATTTCTTATCACAGTCTTTCTATGAGGTAAGAAAACGTTAGTGTCTCCATTAGGAGGTGGAGAACAGGAGCTCTCCCGGAGCAAATGATGTGCCCAGCTTCATTCCTCTGCCCCGGGGCTTGCCAAGAGCTGCTGGAGGGAGAGGGCATTGCAGGGTATTGCGGGGATGCCTCTCCTACAACCTGGCTGGGTGCTGCTCTCCAGGCAGATCCACCCTCCTGATAAAATGATAGACTCGGAAAATGTTCAGTACCTGTATATTTGAGGATAAATGTTGCTAAGCTAATGAATTTTCAGCAGCTTACTGTGAAGCATACAGCATTTCCTTTAATGGTAGATGGGAAAAGGGAAAGGTAGAATAATAAAAGTCCCTGGTATAAATCTTTCCTGCATAGAAAGGATGAAAGGAGGGTTTCATACTGAACCGACCTTACAGAAAATAGCATGTGATCCCACGGCATGTAGATTATTAGGCAAAGTGTCCCAAAGGTTAATATATCTTTTCTCATTAAAATGGGTAGGATCTCCAGCTGAAAGTGCTGGACCCATGTGTCCAGCCCTGTGGAGGGGGAGTGGGAAAGCAAAGGGTTAAATTTCGGGGCTGTAGAAGCAGATTGTGTTTTCCTTCTATGATGTGGGCTGACAAGACATCAGTATTCTATTCATCTGTTGGGAATTAGGCTGTTAATCCAATCAATGACTCTTGAGCTAGCTGCAGCCTGCCTCCCCACTGGGGAACAATCGGATCAGACGGGAGATTGTTTAAGAGCACAGAGCGGTCCCGTGTCAGGTGGAATTTCCAAGCGTTCCCTAGTGAATTGGGGATGGGAAAGCTGTCTCAGCCCATTTATCCTGCCCCTTAAATAACCAGGTATCTGCCTCAGCCACGCTAAAGTGATAAAGCAGGACAGGAGCGACTAACTTTTACGCGAGGAGGGGGCAGGGAAGCACCCTGATAAGAGAGATTTTGGAGATTTTGGGATCTTGCCCTTTGGAATACCATCCTGTTCACAGCCCGGGATCGCGTTTGCGCGCTTTGTCGGGAGTCTGGCTCAGCCACAGCGCTGTGACACTTGTTACAGCTTTAGGCATTGACTTTTCCAAACACGTTTTTGATCCCCGCAGCTTCCTGGCAGCTTTTCTCTTGCACCAACACGCTCGTTTGATGGCCAGCAAGATGCCTGGTGCTGGAAGTAACAGGCAGTAGCAAATATTCTTTGGGTAGCCTGTAAATATGTCCAAATACACAGCTGTGCACAGGGAGCCGGCTGCAAAACGGGATGAAAATGCCCAACAGCAAAACAGCCCTGAGAGTTTCGGTGCTGCTGCGTGAGCCGCTGCGTGGATTCAGAAATCAGTTCGTTCTGCAATTAAAGACAGCCATGTCTGCACTGGGATATTGAGAGCCTGTATCTGTGCCAGCAGCACTACATGCTGATCACAGTAGATGTGATAAATCCCACTGAAATTGCACTTGGAAATTTAGGTACGGCACCAGTTAGAAACTAGGGCGATGAGGGATTAGCGTAACCCTGGCACACTGAACTCCTGGGGCCGGGGGCGTTTGGGTGCATTAGCAGATGCAGACTCCAGGAGGGAGCCAGTAGTGGTTCCCGGGCATCCTCTTCTCTCTGAGCTTTCTTAGAGCTGCTTTTAACTCCAAATTAGTGCTCCTAAATGAACCACGAGTATGAGCTCTGGCAGCGAATACGAATAGGGAGGTCCCCAGACACAAAGATCCCCAGCTCGTAGGCTTGGCTTTAGAGGGCTTCGACATCCCGCTTCCCTTGATCATAATTTTGAATCAAACAAAAGCTAATGCAATTTTCCTTGCCTTTCAGTAGCAGATTGTGCTGTAAGGGTTCATGCCATTAGAAATGTAATAATTGCTTCTCTATGCAGATCTAATTTATCTGTGAGGCACTTAGAAGATAGGCCAAATGATAGCCTGGCAGTAGGCTCTGGAGAAGGGCCCAAGAGGTGACGATAAAAATCTGTCTAGCACCTTCCATCCTCAGGGATGTCTGCCCGACACAGTGCAGGAAAAGGCCTGAATGGGAGGAAGGGGGCAGAGGAGAGAGCTGAGAGCCCTTGGGGAGGGAGAACTCAGTAAGAGAGGGGTCCCCTGCCAAACCTACCCACATGCAAGAGGGGTGGAAGTTAACTGAGGAACCAAACCTTGAAGATACCCAAGCCCTGCACTTACCAGCCTGGGCTATTTGCAATCCCCAAATAACAGCTGTTTATGACCAGTGCATGGATTTTGGTTTTGCTTCTGCCAGAAGTATTGTATGTCCCATCTTTGGGACATACAAACCCAGTCTGCTGCATGCAAAAGCAATGTGAAAATGAGTATAAAGGCTGGGTTAAGGCCAGCTACTGAATGGTTTGGTGGAGTTCAGACTGGTTATTTTAGCCCCCATTGCCTGGTTTTACGTATTTGTGGGTATTAACATGTAAATTCTGGTGCGCTTTTAGCTGTAGCCTCACCCTCAGTCTTGTTGGAGATAAAATTTCAGAGAGAGAATAAGATGATGATGAGGTTAAAGTAAATTGTTGGGAAGTTGAAGTCTAAAGTGGAAATAAATGAGAAATAAAACCCTTTTTAAAAGTGGAGGGAAGTATTTTCTTGCTATTTTTCATCTCCCTGGCTTGAGTGAGTGTGTGTCGCGAGGCTGCAGAGATTTATATTACAGCTCCTAAGCACCAGTGCTTGTTCAGAGGCTGTATTATTCTGGCCCTTTTTATTCACTCACCTTCTAAAGATGTAGTGTAAATATTTATCTTCCCTCTGGCCCATCCGTGCTGCCCAGGACCCAGTGCTGTTAAACACTCTTATCACCTCATCGTTCTTATCTCCTGCGATCCCTGCCAACATTCAGAGTCCGACAATGGGAACGAGGGTGCACCTTAAAAGGTGCCACAAACGAACAGAAAAAGAGGTGACAAGGGGGGAAAATACCTTAAAATGAAAAGCACAAGTGCTATCCCTCAGAGGGAAAGGATAGTGTAGATAGTTTTCTGCTGTGCTTTTCATGGTGCCCTCACGGTGTCTGCGCTTGGGGATGTGATTGAAGGCACTGAGATGAGGTCTGTGTGGAGCAGCACTGGAGTCCCCTACGGACCCTCGTGCTGGTGTGGAGGGCTGTCCAGCCCCAGCTTCATCACCTTCATCACTGGTCAGGCTGGACCAAAGCTCACCCAGGGAACCAGCATGGACTTGTTCTTCCTCTTTCTCTACCAAGGGCTAAATAAAACAGGTGAGATGCAGAAGAGGCGGTGTCTCTCTTAGGGTCACCCTCCCTCTCTCAGAGATTTCTGCACACCGCTTGTAATGAGGCAGGTCTGGACAATCAATGTTTATAGCACACTGTTTAAAACTGTCCTGTGAAGCCACAGTCAAACACCGGCCAGTCAAGGCCTACTTGCAACAGCAAGAAACAGCAACTATGTTTTACAGAGTGTACAGCACCTCAGCAGGGCTCAGCCAAGCTGTTTCCATGTCTCTGCCCTTCAGTCCAGAACTTGTGTTAGGTTAAGCAGGGAACAGAAATTCCCAAGGAATGAACATGGGATGGCAACACCGATATAATCCTATCACTTATAAGACAAAATTGACGTGCAGTAGCCATAGTACCACTTAGCGGATAAGACAGTTGGTCCATCTGCGCTCGGTCCATCTTCTCTCATTTCTCTTGCTTAAATTTCTCAGGAGCAGCACAAAATCCTGTTATCCAATAAGTTATCCACTGGTAGTTGGATTTTCATTGAGTGACATCTGTCGCAGACCGTTGGATGTAGGAGGTACTACTGATTTTGTATCATCTTTTGTTTTGATGAGTTTGGTAGACATGGACTTTCGGGGTTTGGTTTTGAAGTATTTGGAAGTGCTCTCGTCTCCCTCAAAGCTGTGCAGCTTGGCTGCCATCCTGCCGTGGCCAGATGTGCCAGGAAGCTGTAAAAGGCACCCCTGGATGGCACCCAACATTAGGAGGCGAGGGGAAAGCTTGAAATCAGATCTCATGTTGGTCAGTAACATTCATGTGTGGGACTGAGCACTCTCACATTTGAGTGTGTAATGGTCTTTCTTCCCTTTCTCATCGTTTTCTGTTTACCTGTGTGGGTTTCTGCCATTTCCACGAGCTCCTCCTTTCTATTCAGGGAGCATTGCTAAAAGGGCTCTGGGACAGGCACCTACCAGGGCCTTGCAAGCCTTTACAGAAGGTACATTACTGCTTGGAGCCTGGCTTTTCCCCCCTTTTGTGTTGAAGTTCACTGAATTAGAGCAGATTTCCTCCTTTTTAACCTGTCTCAGTGGCACATTTCAGCTAACACATGATGATGAAAGGACATTTCTCAGAGGCATCCTGGCATAGAGCAGAGCTCAGCATTGTGTGTTGGCCCTGGAGCTGCCCATCTCTTCTTCTGCACTCCCCAACATCAGCTCTCCTACTCAACACCTTCTCTTTGGTCCATCTGCTGAAACTATCCATCTGATCACAATCAGCATCTCTGTTCCTTTATCGCTGTCGGCATCTCTAGGTTCCTCCCCGGCTGTGGAGGATGCAAAACAAACATTTCCAGCTCCTGGTGGGCAATATTCCTCTCACGTAATTCCCACAACGGGAGCTGTAATCCTCACTTTCACAGCCCATCTTTGATTAGTCTCCAGGTGTGACCGCTTTGCTCTGAAGGCTCAGCGTTGCTCTACCTGGAGCAGCCGGGCACGTTGGGCTGCGATTAGCCACGGTGCTCCAAAAAGCCAAATCCAAGAGGCATTGAGATCAGCAGCTTCCCGAGGGCATTTCAAGGCCTTTAGTGAGTGACCACGCTAAAGCCTTTTCCATTTACCTGGATTAAAATTTGTTACAGAGGAAGCACAAGCAAATAGCACAGCATCTGAGGAGTGTAACAAATAGCATTTGGCCAGCCGGAACGCTCAAAGGGAAGGGGGGGGGGGGGGGGGAAATCCACAGCGTAAATAAAGTGCAAACCCTGTTTGCATAACATTGGATTAATAGTTCTTTTTAAAAACCACACTGGGATTAAAGACACGCATTTCCTATGCCAGGACTCGCACTCCCTCCTTAGCCCAACAGATGCCAGGAAGTACATCTAAGAGAAATAAAAAGCCTCATTAGATCCAGCCGGCTGCTGAAGCAGCAGTGCTTTCCACAGGCCTTTGGAAGAGGAACAAATGGCTGGAGTATTCCTGGAGCAGTCCCGTGTGTTTTATAGGGAGTTCTGCAGCAAAGTGTTCCCAGCAAAGTGGAAAGGGGATTTCTGCTGCACAGCTTCAGTCCCATCCCCCAGCCCACACGTTTGACATCCTGCCTTTCCAGTAACTCATGTGGAGCGCTGCTGCCTCTTCTTCCCCAACCCTGCTCTGTATTTTGCTGAAGTCAGTGCGGGTCCTGTCACTCCTCTGAGCAGGCATGTGCTTTAGGAGTGCTCGGGGGCTCTGGCTCAGTTACCTTATTAGTGTGGAATAATCAATGGATGCTGTCCCTGATTCCTTCAGTTCTTTGGCTTGTGGTATCTCTAAGGACACCCATTTGCATTATGTCCCCACAGTTTGGGCAGAAAGAGGCTCCTGAAATGAGGTGTCTTCAAACACTGGTGCAAGTTCACTGACACGAATGGGACATAGTGGCACATTCCTTTGCTTGGAAAAGACATGAAATGGGTATTGGGGCAGCAAATACCTGTTACATCTGGCTTTCCTTTTTGTCCCTGTTGGCTGTGGTTGTTGTGTTGGTGATGTGTCCCAGAGCAAAGGGTGGCACGTCCTAGTTCCTCAGCTCATTAGGGTTAATATCAAACAGAAAAGCAGGTGGGAAACCAGAAATCTCCAGCTATGGGTGAGATTTTTACCTGTTTTCCCATTCTCCTTTTCCCTTTCGCCTGCTCCAGCATCCACAACAGACACCAGAATTTGCACCTTAATCCCAAAGATGATGGTAATTAAAAACTTAAGTCTCCATAGACAGATGCAAATAAATTAAGGAGGCAAAGAACTGAATTAGAGGCTAATCCTGATGGGGTAGTGAAAGCAAAGTGGCCAGTAATTCTTTCCTTCTGTTATTTCACCTGTTCTGAGGCTGTGGTGGTGTGAGGTGCCTGGGTGTGCGCTGCTGGATGTGCCACATGTGCTCTCTCCAGCAGAGCCTGGGGAGGGACACAGGAGCCTGGGAAGGGGACACACTTCCCAAAGCACTGCAGCTGGTGCAGTGGTGTCTGTGTTGAGCTGGGAAAGGGGGCTGTGTGCCAACACCTACAGATCATGAGGTTTGCTTTGCCCTTGTGCTGCAGGTGTTTCACAAGCATGAGTTTGGCAACCTGCTCGTCCCCTGAGCGCTGTGCCCTTCCCTCACCCAACAGAACTTACCTGGGCTTTGGGTAGACTTGAGTTTCAAAGGGCAGGAACCCAAGATTTATTCAGGTGGAAAAACTGGATTTTTTTTTTCCCCCTGTGTGATCCTTTGTGCTGAAGAGTGCAGCGCAGTGTCCCGGTGCTTCACCCTGCTCTCAAGTAGGCCAGGACTGGGCTTGCACTGAAACGTCTTGCACTAAAGCATCAGGATTAGTGAGAATCCCAGAGTAAGGCCATAGGACCGAAATCCTTCATTTTTATGGGATGGAAGTGATAACACCATGAACTGAATTATACTCACGTCATGATGTGATCCACGCACTCCTACGGGTGGATGGATATTGATTATCCATCAATATGGAGTGATGGGTGGATGATGATTCAAATCCCAACTGTCAGGTAGCTGGATGTCCTGGCCTTTTTATCTAGTCAATTAAAACACTGCTGTGATTCAGCTTATTTATTTAAAACTGAGATTTATTTGTGTCCCCATGGATGTTGCCTATACCTCTAAAATCAAGTCTCTCTTTTTTTCAGGATGGGGAAGGCCAGACTGCACTCCATTATGGTAAGCTGTCTCTCAGCTTGGTTGTTCCCTTTTAACAGGATGGATTTGCAGCTGGAGTAAATGCTCTATGCACAGAAAGCAAATTTCAGGAGAAAAATGAGCAGAGAAGCTGGATTTGATTACCTCCGCCATCAAATCCAGCATGGTAGGAGTAGGAGCCTTGGGAGAAGCAGTGAGGAAGACTGCTCTCTTCCCGTCCTTCTCCTTTGCAGATGTCACCCTAAAGCCTTCCTTTTCCCCCTAATTAACGATGCAGAGTTTTCCTGTACACCTATGTGTCCCTAAGATATGGTTGTGCCACCTCCAGACCCAGGAGTGGCTCTGATTAGGGAATGCCAAATCCCTGGGCCTTCAGGGAGGGTCTGTATCAGTTTTAACAGGTTACACACGTGAGGGGAAGGGGATGACCAAGGTGGCCTCCACCTCCTCGTGTCCTGGTGACAAATCTGTTTGATTGCAGCTGAGAGAGCAGCAGCTCCTCTACGACCAAAATCAGCTGGGGGAAGTCACAGTTCACGTCCCTCCTACAATTACAGGCTAATTAGATACGTGATTTTATAGGAGTCTTTAATTGAAAGATTGTCCTATCTCCAAATGAGGAGAGTAGAGACTGAAGTGACGCATGCAGTGCTGATGTGTGGGGAATATGAAAAAAGTATCGATTTAATCTGGATCATGATTTTTTCCCAAAATTAAGACATAGCCAGTTATTATTTTGTGCTCTCTCTTGATGCCTGTCACTGTAATTAAGAGCATACTTGTCATTCTGAAGTGTTTGTGTCTTTCTCTCTCTCCCTGATGTCTCCACAAGGACATTAGCAGGATGGCAAAATTGCTTTGCAGAGCATTGGTCCAAAGCACAGCATTTGGATCTGGAGCTGAACTCCCAAATTCCAGGGCCCCTGAACCGAGACTGTAATTACAATAATGTGTGATTTCTCCCCATGTCATCTCTCCTGCAGGATACTCTATTTTTCAAATTCCTATCATTGTGACTGGAGTGGTGAATCTGTTGCTTAGCACAGCATTGTCCACAGATTGACAGCACTTTAAAATGCCACATTGCCTCCTTCTCTGCCTAATTCATTCCACGTTTTGGACTTTCTTTCCCCTGGGAAGATGCTTTCCCTGCTCCCAACTCCAGGACTGACACCTGCCTACAGAGAGGTGCACAGTACATTTCTGTGGGTCATGCACGAGCATAGCACGTATATAAGTTATCCATGAGAACCTGCTTCCAGCAAGGCCAATATGTGAAAAAAAAGGATGGGTGCATCATCTGAGTGTAAATTCTATGGAGGTGTATATCCCTTTGGCTGGTGACTGAGGCAGCCTGTTTAACAATCAAACAAACATAACTGATTTAATGAATATTATTTCTCTGATCCACCCTGACAGCTCAGATATTTCAGTAGGGGCAGTTTACCATGGTTTTCTTCCCAAATGCTTTTAACTGTTAAAATTTTTTTCTTCCTGTCGAGTGTTATCCCACCTCTCCTCCCTGTATATTTTCTTAGGGAAGCCTCTTTAGCACACAGGTCCAGGTGTGTCCGTGGATGCCCAGCTATTCCTGGTGACCATTGCTGCACCCAGGCTGTCCTCATTCCCTTACTTACCGACCGATCATAAATCCCCCTGAACTTGGAAACAGCTTGTTAAATGAGGGACTGGTTTGGATTCAAGTGCCTGTTGGCCTGAATGGAACTCACTGAAAACCCACCCCCCATACCATTTCGGTCAGCACTTCACAAACAAGCTGTTGCAGCGGAGAGGCGTGAGAGCGCCTATGAAAACTGTCTCTGAGCTGAGCAGTACCTTCACAAGGCCTTCCCTTTTGTTGGAGGCTGTTCAGGGAAGGGTTAAATCCCATCGGCAAGGCCAGTGAGGCAGGCACTGCTTTTAGGATGTCTGCATCCCTTTTTATGAGCGGCGTGGCCTGACAGCTGTCCTTGTGGTGACAGCTCTCCTGATTACAGCCGGTGTCAAACCGCATCCTGCTGCGGGTTATAAATCCTGCCTCCTTCCTATGGGCTCCGACCCCGGCTTTAATGGGAGGTTAAGTGGAGGCCAGCCGGCAGCGCGGTCCGGAGGCACAGGATCATGGTGGGACCCTCCGCTGGGCCCGCTCTGTCCCCGCTGCAGCTGGGCTGGTCACTCTGACCAGGGGCTCCCTGCTGAAGGACCTGTTCGGCTTCGGCTCCTCTCCATCCATCCACCCACCCACCCACCCACAGGGAATACTGAAATCATTGCTGCTGCCTCTCCCAGAGGAAATCAAGGCTTCTCCGAGCCGTGGTGGCCACGTGGCTGCGGAGTGGGCAGGCTCTGTATCCTCATGGGTGCTCCGGCTTCCCTGCAAAGCACCATCTGTTCGGCTCTGTCTGTGTGCTGTGGCAGGGCAGTGGGAGGGGATGCTGGAAGGAAAATAAATAATAAAAAAAAATTCATCATCTGAACCCTGAGGATTAATGGAGTCGGGAGGCGAACTGCGCCGAATGGAAATTCATCTTCACCCGTGCCAGTGTCAGGGCTGCCGCTCCGGCCCTTGACAAATTGAGGGTCCCAGGGTGCCATAAATCCAGCAGCTGTGCTCATCCCCTGGGATGTCCCCAGCCCGCTCAAGGACATGGGCTGTGCCCGACGGTGGCACCAGACAAGAAAGTCACATTTCCCTGTGTGGGCACCAGCTCCCATCCCCAGAACCTGCCACCGCAGCTTCCTTGGCATCTCTGGAAGTCTGCTTTCTACAAAGGAATGTACCCCCTGGCTCTTCAGCTCAGCCTCACCCACACCCCCACCTGCTTCCTCACCAACCCCTTCCCCCTTTTTTCCTCGTTGTTTTATCTTCAGTATAAGCTCCAATTGCACATTCAACTTATTTTAATGAGACATTGCTGGATCCGTAGAGAACTGCAGAGCAATGCATAAGACTCTGTAGTTACTAAAAGAGTCAGTCAGTTCCATTATAAAAGGACCCAAAGTACAAGTAAAACCAATTGCTACCAATGCAAGAGGGAAGGTACCACCTTCATGGCCTCATAAGGCAGTTTTTGACTTCTCTGGGATCTGTTTTGCATGGGCTTAAGGGAAAATCCAGGGTCTGGAGCTTCTGCTGATATCAGCCAAGTCCAGCTCTCAAGTGTTAAGAGTTTTCCTGATTTTCCTGGTTCTTTTATTATTTTTTTTTTTAGCATCCTTAGGTAGGATTGTTACATCCTGGGAACAGAGAAGAGCTCAGGTCGAACTTGATTCTATCTTGGCGGAGAAAGTCAGGGATTTAAAAATAGTTCCTAGTGGAGGTGTGAGTGTGTGCGCCGTTACCAGCTGTCCGAGGGCACAGACACGGTCTCTTGGAGCTGGTGCTCAGGGAAGGGATGGCCAGCAGCTAAAAACCATCCAAAGTTTCTGCAAGGAGAAATGATGGGTGAAATGCAGGAGCAAGGCAGTACTGATGATGTCCTGCCTGGGATGTGCTACCTGTGGAGAGCCCTGGGACGTTCAGGAGGCAGGTGAGGGGCGGGGACTTAGAAGGAAGTTACAGGTAAATAGATACATTAGATATAGATACAGATAAATGCATTTTAAATTGTTGGGTACAAAAGCAGGCAGGGAACGCTTTCCCAGGTGGCACTTTGGGGCTCTCTGCAGTGGTGCACCAGCACTCTGGGGCCCTTCCCAGGGTCAGTCTCCATTCCTGGGTGTGAAGGAGCCCTAGCCAACTGTGCCCCAGGCTCCCTCTGTGTCCCCTGTGATGCTGTGCAAACCCCTGGGTTCCCGGCAGCTCCATGTCTGGGCTGTGGGCTCGGGGGTGCTGCTTGCACCAGTAACACCTCCCCTGGCCTTCTGGCTTTGCTCTCGCTCTGTCTTTTTTCTCCTTCCTTTGCACTATTAAATCCAAAGTAATACATTGTGTACTGAACACTGCCCCGAAAAATGATCTGCTGCGGCGGGCCAGGTGCTGAGACGGCATTTCCTGCCTCCGGCACACACATGGGAACTCGCCAGCTAAAGCCACCGCTCCAGAAACGCCCATCACCGCCGCCTCGGGGCAGGATCCCCAGACTAACCCTCCTCTCTCTCCCTCCAGCTGCCACCTGCGAGTTTTTGGACATCGTGGAGCTGTTGCTGCAGTCGGGAGCAGACCCCGGGCTGCGGGACCAGGAGGGCTGCCTGCCGGAGGAGGTGACGGACTCCAAAGCCATCACTTCAGCTCTGCAGCAGCACGTCACCGGCGAGCCCTGACCCCGCGGGAGGACAGAGATGCTCTGCAATAACACCCCTTCCCCCTTCTCCCCGCTGCCCTCCCCAAACGCCTCGGGGGTTCAAGGGGACCTTTTAGAGCACAGGGTCTGGCCAGGCTCTCCAGCACGAGGGCCAAGCACATACCCTGGGCAGGATGGGATCAGAGTTCTGCATGCTCTGACATTTATCAGCATTTGAGGGGGGGAGGGAGGGGGGAAAGGGCCTGGAGAAGGCCGCAGGAATTACTTTAATGTATCAAACACAAGTACTGCATTGGCTGTCTCACTGGAGCAGCCTGGGCTGACTGGTCGGCTCCTCGGTGGGGAGGGCAGGGCTGCTGGGCCGGGTGAGGGATGCTCATCTCTCCCTTTCAGGTTGAACTTCGGTTTTGGTTGTTGGTTTTTTTTTTTTTCCCTGGGTCCAAACGAAATATTCTAAATAAAAGCACAGTGTCCGGATGGCACCTCTGTGTGTTTGGTTTTTTGTTTGTTTGTTTTTTTCAGGGAGTGACTTGGTTCCTTGGAAGCAATAAGGATGGGAGGTAGCTCAGTGCTGCCATAGTTCTGCTCAGGCTCTTGACAGGAGGGTCATACAGGTGTCCCCTCTGGCTCTCACGTAGCACACACTGCTAACCAACCCTTCCAAGCTGACAGGACTTCTATCATGTCACACAACCACTTCGTTGAATAAAATGGCTTTAAACCCTCTCCTCCATAATCAGCTCCAGGTCCTCCTGCCATGTGCCAGTCCCTGGAGTGGCTCATCCAGAGCTGAGGTTTGCTAAGAGCTGGGCACAGACATAAACCTGCACTCACCTTGTCACCCCTGTGGGACTCTCAGGCAATTCATGGTCTTCTCAGCTGGCCAAATATCCAGGAAGTGGGAAAAATGTGCCTCATGGCAATGCCTGAGTGCTGGAGTGAGGTGGGATGGTTGTGGGGGCTTCCTGCTTCCTCATCAGCCACTTGCCATCAAGTCCTTTCTGCAGCACATTCAGCCTCAGAAAAAGAAATGGGAAGGTTCCCTTCACTGAGGACTGACTGGGCAGGAGGCACAGGAGGGTTTTGGCCCCTCACGGTGTCCATGGCTCCTGCCAGCGCTGACAAAGTCACTGCACTGGCTCCAGCACCGCCACTGCACCACACACAGCACGGGCCAGGGTCCATGGTGAGGAAAAATGGCTTGGAGAGTTATTTTCCATTAACTTAATACTAAACAAGGCCCTAAAATGGCTTCTGCTCCCCTTCCCCATGCCCAGGAGCCCCCCCCCACCCCAGGCTGGCAGTGCCCAGGCTCATCACATCCTGGAGCTTTGGCATCCAGGTAATAACAAAGACCCAACCCCAGAGCTGGGGTCACACTGGCTCTGGGATGGTGGCATCAAGGCTGGGGACAAGCGAGGCCACCGCTGTGCAGTGCCATAATGCACAGCCACTGCCTGGCTTGATGGACATGCTGTGTAGTAAAAAAACCCTTGTTAAAACCGGGATGGAAAGCAGCAGCAGCTGCAGTGCCGGTGCTTTCAGAGAGCACATTTGGGGCCCGAGCGCTCAGCCCTGGAGATGTTTATAGCACTTTAGGTCTGTTTGTGAGGTTGGAGCCTTTCCAAAAAAAATTAAAAAAAAAAAGAAAAGAAAGCCGGGGGGGGGCGGGGGGAGAGAAAGACATATATTATTGTTTATAATCTGCTTTATTCAGCCAAACCTTTCCCCAGCAGCCTCGTGGATTGCTGTTTAAATCCCTTGGTGCCTTTAACTACCGATACAGAAAGTGGTTAATGTGCATTCGCCCTAAGCTTGGCATCTACTCCAGGAAATCACTTTAATTGAGAAGCATTAAATGTTAAAATGATTAAAATATAGAAGGCCAACACACGGGGTGCCCACGGAGAGGCTTGGACTCCCCCCATCCCGCCTGGCATGGCTCTCCCATCTCACCTGAGCCAGGCGAGCGCTGTGGTGGCACAGCCGGGCACCCACTGCCACCACTGCATGGTGGCAAGAAAGCTGTGGCGCCTCAGGGTGCCACGTGGCACTGATGGAGGTGCTCACCCCAAATCCAGCCACCTCTCCAAAAAGCCAGGGGACCGTGGCCAATGTCACCTGTCCCATCCAGGAATGCCATCTTCCTGGGCAGGGACACCAGAGATCCTGACCCCAAGCAGCCAGGGGTGCCAGAGCAGGGAGTGCTGATGGTGACCACGGCCCTCCCACTGAGGAATAAAATCCCAAAGACAGCAGCTGCTAAAGAGCATCCCGAGTTTATTTGCCATCGCTTTCCCTCGCGGCGGAGGGGGTGACTGTACACATCTCATGCCAACGCACCGGAGGCAGGGAACAAAAGCAACGCCCTGGGCCCGAATTCAGGGCCACTGGGCGGGATCGTTTCTCCCCAAGACATGGCAATAAATAAGGTTTTATTCTGTGAAAATTTTTTTATTGTTATTATTATTTCTGTTGGGTTTTTTTTTTTTTCCTTTCCTTTTTTTTTTCCTCCCAGGAAACAAGACGCTCACTTTCTGGAACTGTACAAAATTTACACAGCAAGGGGAGGAGGAGGCATTTGGCCTTGTCAAAGGGGGACGGAGAGCGGGCATGGCTCTCCCACATCCCCCTCCCCACCACTGCCAGCAAGGCCGGGGGCTTGGCACGAAGCAGCACCCAAGGCTGGGGAGGGGGGAGGCACATGGATGCAGCCGGGGCAGCTCTTGCAGCACCAATGCACCCAGCTGGGGGGGGGGGCAAAGAGGGACAGGGACAGACCAGTGATGTGCTTTCTTCTGTGGCTTTTTTAATTATTATTATTCTTTTTCAATTTTTATTCTTTTTTCCCCTTTGCTTTCAGAGCCCTCATGCCCCTGGCAGCAGCCAGTCAGGGGGATCCACCTCCAGCCCTCCCTGATGGATGGCAGCCTGGGATCATCAGCATCACCCCAGAGCCAGAGGGGATGGCAGGGACCCAGGGGCTGGGGCATCCCTGGGGGGTTGGGACAGAGCTGGGCACTCCAGGCAGAGAGTGTGGAGCTGAGTTTTATCCACGGGGCTGAATGTCTGAGGGTAGGGGTGTGGGCTGTGCTGGGGGAGAGAGGCACACGGGTTTTGAGCAAGGGGCTGGTGCTGGGTGGGCCTGGCCAGGAGCAGACCCCATGGGGCTTGCAGGATGTGCCAAAGCCACCTGAATTCGCCCTGGATGCCTGCACCCACCCTTGGTGCCATCAGCCCCAGGGCACCAAAGGACATCTGTAGCCTATACCAGGGACATCTCACATCCCAATGCCCTCCACTCCCCACCACGCAGTTGCTTCTGCAAGTGACAAAATACCCCTTTTCCCCTTTTTGGGGGGAATTTTTTGCAATGCCCTCAGGGCAAACATTGCCCACCTCTCCCACCCACCCTTCCAGCAGCTGCTTTCCAGGTGCCAGCCCCAAGCATCCCTTCTGGCTCCACCACAGCCCAGCTTGGCCCGTGGACATCCCAAGCTAGAGGCATTTTTTTTTTTTAATTCCTCCCCATCACATGACCATGGTGAAACAGCAGTGACGCTCCATAAACATGCCTGTGTGTCCTGGGGAAAATCACGGCCCCGCAGCCACCAGGTCAGAAGCAGGTAGGACCTTCCCCGGCAGCATCGCCCCGGGCAGCCGGACAATGGCCCCGGCCAAATAAACCCTTCTACAATATAGATTTCTCTTTCTGCTGAGGCTCCGGGCAGCGCCGAGTTGCATTTCAACTCCATATCGAAAAATAACTCTTGAAAATAGCAGCGGTGCTCGGCAGGGGGGTGCGGGGCAGGCGCGGGTGCCGGGACGGACTCTGCCATCCCTGATTGTCCTTCTTTCCCTCCCGCTGTCCCACACTGTGGCCGTGCCCCAGCCCTGCGCCGGGTCCTCGCCGTGCATCCCGTGCGCCGACAGCTCTCTTGTGCTTACACCCAAAGGCTCCGTGCCCCTCGCCCCGAGCACAAACGCCCCTACCCACCGCCGGTGCCGCCCGCCCCTCCCGACAGCCCTCCGGGGCCAATTCCCATGGGAAATCCTGGAAAGGTCAACCGCCGGCGGGTGCCCTCGGTGCTGCGCTTGCAGGCTGGGGGGGAGCGAGGGGGCCGGGGCGGGGGGCGAGCAGCGCTTAGAAAGGGGGGTGATCCATGTCGTCCAGCCAGGAGGCCGGGCTGGTGGGAAAGTCTGGGTACCCGACGCTGCTGCCCGTGGAGATGTCGGAGGTGGGGCCCCCCCCGGCCATGGCCCGCAGCGTCTGACTCACCCCCTGCGCCCCGTGGGCTACCAGCCCCAGGCTGCCGTCCATGGCGTAGTCCAGCCCGTTCAGCAAGGGCGGGTGGGACGGAAGGGAGGAGATGGAGGACGGCGACTGGGGGAGGCCGTAGGGACTCCCGTCCCGCAAGTCCTGGTACGACTGTCCCGTCCCCTCCATGGAGAAGCCGCCGTTCAGCAACTGTCCGCCCGCCACGTCCCCCACGGTGCCGTAAACCCTGTTGTTGTGGCCGAGCTCCGAGAGGATCTGGTCTTCTGCCGGGGAGAGGAGGGAGAGCAGAGGTGGGGGGTCAGCGCGGGGGGCGGCCCCGCGTCCCCCCGGCCCCGCACGGGCGCCCCGCTCACCGCGGAAGCTGAGCTCGCTGTCGCTGACACCGCAGTCCTCGGCCGAGCTCTCCTTCTCCAGCTTCCCACCCCCGCGGCTCCGCTTCACGCTCTTGTAGAACTGCCCCCAGCGGTGCCGCCCCGCGTCCTTCTTCAGCCGCTTCTCCTTGGCCCGGCGGTTCTGGAACCACACCTGGCGCGGGAAAGGGGGACATCGCTGGCACCGCGGCCCCCCGGCACTCCTGCGTGCCGGCGCTCCTGCACCCAGCACCCATGGAACCCCTACATCCCAGCATGCCGGCACCCTGGCACCCCTAAATCCCAGCACCCCTGCACCCCAGCATGCCAACACCCCGGCACATCAGCATCCCTGCAACCCACTATGCCAGCTGGGGAGGGGGGAGGCACGTGGGTGCAGCACCAAGTGTGTCCAGCTTGGAGGGCAAGGAGGGACACACTCATGCAACCCAGCACCCCTAAACCCCAGCACCTCTAAACCCCTGCACCCCTAATCCACTGCAACCCTGCATGCCAGCACCACATCTCCAACACCCCCATGCAATCCAGGACCCCAACATCCCTGCAGCCCAGCTCCCGGGCACCCACGCCACCCCCAACACCCTGCATTCCATGAAACCCAGCACCCAGATACCCCAGAGGGATCCCAGTGTCACGCCTGGCTGGGGGCAGGGTGGGGACCGGCACCCCCGTGGCCTCACCTGCACCACCCTCATGTCAAGCCCCGTCTCGGAGGAGAGCTGCTCCCTCACGTGCCGGGCGGGCTTGGGGGAGTTCTTGTAGGCATTCTTCAGCGTTTCCAGCTGCTTGGCTGTGATGGTGGTCCGGGGCCGCTTCGCGCCCGCCTCGGAGTCATCTGCAAGTGAAGCAGGCGATGCCATCCCGGAATTGCCAGCCCACGGCATTAGGAACATCTCCCCAGAACCAGCCATCCCAGAGCCCGCAGGGACACCTTCCCACTGGCACACCAGTGGCACGAGCCATGGCCGGCCCTCCGTGTGCTGGGCCCCTCGCAGCCCCTTAGAGGTGCCTACCGTTCTGCTTGGCAGTCTCGTAGTCCTCCTTGCAGACCAGCCTCCCATCCTCCATCAGGTAGAACTCATCCCCTGTGGCCAGCTGCCGGCTGCAGATGATGCAGGCGAAGCAGTGGAGGTGGTACACGAAGTCCTGGGCCTTGCGGACCACCTGGGTGGGGGGGATGCCCTGCTGGCACGCCGTGCATTTGGTCCCGAAACGCCTGCAGGGAGAAGCGGGTGACCCTGAGCCCCCCACGGCAAGGTGGGCTTTGCTGGGCAGAGACGGGACCGGCACCAGCAGACAGGGCAGAGTTTAAACCAGCAATCAACCTTATTATGCATGACACTTCACACGGCAGGGGGTTTATCTTCCTCAGAGTGAGAGACCGGCCTAATGGAGCTGAGGAAGGTTTGATTTTAATGGTTCTTTTAACTAATGCTTATAGGCTGCCTGATTTTCCCCTGCAAGGACAGTACATATTTCATCCGCATTAATACCAAATAAATTAATTACGCCGCCCGGCTGGCAAGATGAATCCCAGATTAATGCAGAATGATGGGGCTCTTACACCATAACGAGGGCCTGGCAGGGGCATCGGGTGGGCTGGTGTGGGGTAGGTGTTGGAATGAGCAAACCCACCAGCTCAGCTACAAGGAGTGTGAAAGGAATGTGAAACAGCATGAAAGGTGTGTGGAAGGCACATACAATGGGTATGCAAGGAGTGTGCTGGAAATGTGGGAAAAGCGTGAAAGGAACACGTGGAATGGTGCAGGAAGTGTGGAAGGAGCATCCAAGAAGTGAATTCCCTGAATTAACAGCACGAGGGTGACACGCCATGAGGCGGTGGCAGCACAGGTGAAAGTCATAAGCGGACATTCCACTGGTGTTTTCAGCAACAGCTGCTGTGGGATTGAGATGGGGCAGATGTCCACCTGCCCTTGGCACCACAAGGGCTCTGCAGGGTCTCTCCTGCTCCCCGCAGTGCCCTAAAACCCCCATCAGCAGGACATCAGGACCCCATGGAGTCATCCTGGTATTGCAGCAGCAGCCCAGGTGAGAAAGCTATTGGAATAATCTGCCCTCTATGCCTTAAACAGCTCCATCTGCTTGGAAGGAGGCAGCCCAGGAACACCCAAGCCCTTTGGCCCCAAGGCTGCAGGGGTGGGCAGTGGCATTCAGGGGTGCGCTGGGGGTGCAGCCATCCCAAGAACTTCTCACTGTCCCCCGAGGGCTGAACATCCCCTGATAGTGCAAAATCACCCTCAAGCCCCACGGCTGCCCATGCCCTCATGCCCTGTGGAAAGCCAGGACACAGCCACCACAGCTGGGTCCTCGAGATGGTCCCCAAGTCAGGCAGGTGTCACCCAGGGACGCGTGGCAGGCAATGGGCATGAGTGGTGCCAGCACTGATCCAGGGTGCTGGAAGCAGAAGATGAGGAGGAAAACTCTGATTTCTCTAATTTTCTTGGCTTGTATCCTAAAGGGAGAGTCCCTGGACATCTGCTGGGGAGACCTCAGCTGGGAGGGAAGGTGAGAGAGGAGAGGGAGGTCAAGAAGGAGGGAGGAAGAGATGGGAGAGGGATGGACGGGAGATGAACAGAGAGAGGGGAGGGATGAAGGGAGGGATGGATGGAGGATAAATGGAAGGACAAAGGGAGGGTGGGAATGAAGGATAAAGAGAGGTATGAAGGGATGGAGGGAAGGAGGGAAACAGGCATGTACAGAGAAAGGGGTAGGACAGACAGATGATGCTTTTCCGCTCCCAAGGCTGAGCCAGTGCCTGCTCTGCAGCCCCCATCCTCCCTCTGCCCATCCACCCTCCCACAGAACACTGTAAAAGCCATTTTAACACCTCCTCCAGCATCCCGGGTGGGGGGGGTCCACACCACCTGGGAATGGCCGGTCCCAGCACAGAGACACCCATGGCCAGGGGCCAAGAGCTGCGATTCAGGGGAGGGGGAAAAAAAAAGATAAAAATCAAAAATCAATCCGATCTTTTCCAAAGCAGTTCCTGCATTTCCAACTGCCTCTGAAGTTGGGCTGAAATCCTCACGTCCTCCACGGGTTCCCTACCCCGAAATCAATGAGCGGTGAAGGAAAGGTGAGGCGAGTGCCCGGGCGAGCACCGAGCTGCTATTGATTGGCACCAAATAATCCAGGCAGGACCTCATCTGAGAAAGTCGCTGATCTTTCAACTCCAATTAACATTGATTACCAGCACCTTTTGGGCGACTATTTAAATGACTCAGAGAATAATAGGCTGGAAAATATCAGAAGTGAAGTGTTATTACCCAGGCTGGAGCGGCTGCTTTGACCATCGCTGGGAAGGAGAAATTCGAGCTGCATCTTTGGTCCTGATGGATGGGGAGGAGATGGCGGGGATATGGGAGGCCCGAGAGCCCGGGGATGGGCAGGCAGGTAAAGTCCCGTCTGGGGAGTAATTGTAATGGCCATCGGTTGGTTTAGCTGGCTGGTGGTGAGGGGTGTCAGGTGACCCCTCTGGCATCCCTTGGGAAAACTCCCAAATTTCGCCAGCAGCCAGGGACCAGATCATCCCCACTGAGACGTCCATTTTTAATGGAGAACAGGTTGTCCTGTCTCATGGGAGCGGGGATACGCCAAAGCTGGGGCATTGCACAGCTCAGAGGCAGCTGCCAACGCAATCAAATGAGGTTTTCACACTAATGGGAGGAAAAAAAAAAAAAAAAAAAAGAACAAAAGAAGAGTAAAAGGTGAAGGGAGAGAAACAGCATCAGCAAATAGCTGCGAGGCGAGTGGAGGACTCGGGAGGAACAGGCAGCGTTATCGCTGCCTTGTGCGGGTTTCTCCTGCCCTCTAGCTCCGAGCGAGCCGGGGCCGCTGCCGAACCGCCGCAGGTTCTCACCCCGGGGGTGCCGAACATCAGCACAGGGGAGGTACGGGAGCACCAGGGAGATCGGGGGCTTTCAGACGGCTAAATCCCAGCAACCAGCATCCAGCTCGCGGCAGCTGTAAAGCACCAACATTCCCTTCATTTTCACAACAACAACACCACCAACAAAAGGCGTAGGAAGGTTTTGGCGAAATTATTCTTAAAAATAGGTGGTGCGTTTGCTGCTCAGACGGCGCTTTCGGGGGGCTGTGCCCCCGAGGGATACTCACTTGAAGAAATCCTCCTTGCAGTAGACGCTGCCGGCCCGGGAGAAGCAGCGGTCGGCCAGCTGCATCTGGCAGTCGGCACACTTGAGGCAGGAGCTGTGCCAGTGCCGGTCCAGGACCTTGAGGATGAACTTGTCCAGGATGTGCTGGTTGCAGCCGGCGCACTGGGGGATCTCTGGGCAGGGGAGAGAGGGATGGAGAGAAGAGCGGCGTCAGCCTCCGCAGCCCCCTCGGTCCCGCGGGGCCCCCACCCGGCTGGCAAAGCCCCGCCTGGGCACATGCCAGGGCTTTGTGGGCTGAGGAGGTGCCACCCCTCGACTCGCTGGTGTCCCAGCACAGCTTCCTTTGCAGACCTTTGCCAAAAGCCTCTGGGATAGCAAAGCCCACGGTCCCACCGGTTCCTCTGGACACGGACACACACACGCGATGCTTTTCCTTTCTGCATCCCGTTTCCCAGACCGTGTCCTGCCCCTTGACACCTGTTTCCCTGCCTGCCTCTCGTTCCCTCTGGAATGGCATCCCACAGCCCCCAGACAGGAACGCAGCCTGTTGGTCTCCGTGAGCCAGGGGTTCAGCTGTGGGGTCCTCACTGTCAAAGGCTTTGTCAACGTGGGCAAAAGCCTCTTCCCCTCCACCCCCTCTGCATCCTGAGGACCCCACGAGCCACCCGTGATGGCCATACCGGCCCCTCCTGCAGGTGCCCAGTGCCCCTCTCCCTGCAGTGCCAGGGCACCTCATGCCTTCGCATCCTCCATGGTCCAGCATTCCTTTGGACTCCGGTTTTCCTGTGATGGGGACAGCCTGCTTTTTCCCATCCAGCCAGGGCATTACCGACTCCTGTCGCTGGAAACAGCTGGAAAACGCGGGCTGAAGCAAGGCCAAGCTGGAGCAGAGTTATCCAGGGGTATTGACTCTAGTCCCATTCGGTCCTCCCCACATCCAGCCTCTCACACCGTGGGAGGATGCTTGCAGAACGAAGGTTTTTTCCTATGGCAAGACGTATCCCTGGCCGTCCAGATTCCTACACAATGTCTGCCTACAGATGCACAGCTTCCATAGGTCTGGAGAGCTGGCTATTTCTCTGTCTCTCTCTGCCCATAGCTTGGGATAAATGGTACAGCAAGAGTCTGCAGGAGCAGATTTCCCGGTAAAAACCAGGCACATAAAACTGACCCACACGCATGAAAGCAGATGGATTTGGGGGGAAAATCCACCATTGTGCCCAGAGCCGAAGAGTAAGACCAGGAGAGATGGTTTGTACCAGGGCTGCTCCCTCCCCAGCCTGAAGCCGCTGGCATACAATTCCGACCGGGAAAAGGGGGTGTTTTGGGGGGAATTACGCTGTTCTAAATGCTGGGGAGGCTTAGGAGGGGCTGGGTTGTCCCCAGCCGGAGTGGCACAGCCAGGACGCAAAGGACAAGCGATGGGAACGGTGAAAGAACGGGTCCCTGTGCTGCCCAAGGCATGGGGGAGGCGGTGGAGAGGGAGAGAGGGAACTTCTGGCCTGGGTGCTACCGGGAGGGGAAAAGGGGAAA